>NW_027183898.1:0-41201 GCF_041296385.1 Aphelocoma coerulescens
AGAGAACAGCTTTAGGTCAACAAGCTCACCCAGAGCTTACCCTCGACGCGTGCAAACCTGTACTTGCACCACATTCCAGTGGCAGCCCTCTTTCCTTTCCAGCCTGCACGGCGCCGTCAGATCGCGGTGCTCTCTGCACCTGCCCTCTCGCTTCCGCGTGCCGGCGCGCACACTACAGCCTTGCAGGGAGCGAAGAGGCGGAGAGGCGTCTCGCACAGAAGGACGGGCCAGGACGCAAAGGTGGTCTTCCTTTCTCCTCCTCCTTGCCCGAATGGTGGTGCTGTGTTGAAAGTCTTGGCCAGCGAAAGGCTCATCCAGCAAGTGTTTCTCTCCTGACGCATTTCGCTGAGCGAGAGCTACACGGACACTTTCGACGCTGGGAAACAGCAAGACAATGACTGTACGTCGAGCTGAGGAAAAGCCGTGCACAGCAGCCTGTGGCTGCGTGCAGTGTTCGCGCTGAAGAGCGGCAAAGCTCCAAGCCATCGCTGCGCTTCAGTTCTGTCCAGAGCCCAGAAGGCGAAGGACGAAGCAGCTGGGCACCGGCTTCATGCACTTCAGTGCAGCGACTCGCAAATGTCCAGCCGAGAGCTGCTTCACAAGCAGGTTCCGCTGAGAATGCTCTGGGCTGCTTCAGAAAGGAAGGCGCAGCCCTTGCACTCCAGCACACAAGCTGGCCAGAAACAGGTTCTTACACCTCCAGTGCTGCCGAGTCCATGCAGCTTGAGCACACCCAGTAGGGCGCGCCCAGAAAGAAGGCGTTCTTCAAGTACCCCCCACTCCTCCAAGTAGCCTTGAAACCGGGCGCAACGCGCTGCGGCTCGAAAGCTCCTCTCTCAGAGAGATGTGCCGTCACATGATGCACTCTCGCAGCTCCGTTGCCCACTTGCAGCAGCTGCTGCTACCAAAGCAAAAGGCTCCAGAAGTAAAAGCCACTGCTGCGCTGCACTTTCCCCTTGCCTCCCGTAAAGCACCAGAAACCGCCCGCTGCACGCTGTATTTCCATTCTCTGCCGCATCTGCCACTGTTACCTCGGCGCGTTGAAGCCTAAACCTGGGCACAGTTCTTTCCAGGGAAAGCTGGAAGAGAAAGAGGTAGCAGCACCAGTAGCTGCGAGTGGAACTTTCTGTTTTCAAGTGCTAACGTGAATCCGCAAAGGAGCCGGTGGCCAGGCACGCTTCCTCTTGCAGCCTGCGCGATGGCGCACGGCAGCTCGGTGCTCTGCCTTCATTCTTACGCTCTTCGTACCGTGTCGCGCTTTCATTCTGCCGGAGTCGAGCCGTCGTCTACTTCTCGCACAGGGAGCCGCGGTGCCGGCAGAGAAACCCTCCGTGCTGCTGCTTCTGCCGAAACACGCCTGGGCTATGCCCTTTCCCTCGCAGCGCTAGGTAGCACCACATTCTGTTTGCGCGGTAGCCTGAATCTCAACGGAAAGATTCTCGGCTACGTCTGGCACAGAGAACAGCTTTAGGTCAACAAGCTCACCCAGAGCTTACCCTCGACGCGTGCAAACCTGTACTTGCACCACATTCCAGTGGCAGCCCTCTTTCCTTTCCAGCCTGCACGGCGCCGTCAGATCGCGGTGCTCTCTGCACCTGCCCTCTCGCTTCCGAGTGCCGGCGCGCACACTACAGCCTTGCAGGGAGCGAAGAGGCGGAGAGGCGTCTCGCACAGAAGGACGGGCCAGGACGCAAAGATGGTCTTCCTTTCTCCTCCTCCTTGCCCGAATGGTGGTGCTGTGTTGAAAGTCTTGGCCAGCGAAAGGCTCATCCAGCAAGTGTTTCTCTCCTGACGCATTTCGCTGAGCGAGAGCTACACGGACACTTTCGACGCTGGGAAACAGCAAGAGAATGACGGTACGTCGAGCTGAGGAAAAGCCGTGCACAGCAGCCTGTGGCTGCGTGCAGTGTTCGCGCTGAAGAGCGGCAAAGCTCCAAGCCATCGCTGCGCTTCAGTTCTGTCCAGAGCCCAGAAGGCGAAGGACGAAGCAGCTGGGCACCGGCTTCATGCACTTCAGTGCAGCGACTCGCAAATGTCCAGCCTGTGGCTGCGTGCAGTGTTCACGCTGAAGAGCGGCAAAGCTCCAAGCCATCGCTGCGCTTCAGTTCTGTCCAGAGCCCAGAAGGCGAAGGACGAAGCAGCTGGGCACCGGCTTCATGCACTTCAGTGGAGAGACTCGCAAATGTCCAGCCGAGAGCTGCTTCACAAGCAGGTTCCGCTGAGAATGCTCTGGGCTGCTTCAGAAAGGAAGGCGCAGCCCTTGCACTCCAGCACACAAGCTGCCAGAAAACAGGTTCTTACACCTCCAGTGCTGCCGAGTCCATGCAGCTTGAGCACACCCAGAAGGACGCGCCCAGAAAGAAGGCGTTCTTCAAGTACCCCCCACTCCTCCAAGTAGCCTTGAAACCGGGCGCAACGCGCTGCGGCTCGAAAGCTCCTCTCTCAGAGAGATGTGCCGTCACATGATGCACTCTCGCAGCTCCGTTGCCCACTTGCAGCAGCTGCTGCTACCAAAGCAAAAGGCTCCAGAAGTAAAAGCCACTGCTGCGCTGCACTTTCCCCTTGCCTCCCGTAAAGCACCAGAAACCGCCCGCTGCACGCTGTATTTCCATTCTCTGCCGCATCTGCCACTGTTACCTCGGCGCGTTGAAGCCTAAACCTGGGCACAGTTCTTTCCAGGGAAAGCTGGAAGAGAAAGAGGTAGCAGCACCAGTAGCTGCGAGTGGAACTTTCTGTTTTCAAGTGCTAACGTGAATCCGCAAAGGAGCCGGTGGCCAGGCACGCTTCCTCTTGCAGCCTGCGCGATGGCGCACGGCAGCTCGGTGCTCTGCCTTCATTCTTACGCTCTTCGTACCGTGTCGCGCTTTCATTCTGCGGAGTCGAGCCGTCGTCTACTTCTCGCACAGGGAGCCGCGGTGCCGGCAGAGAAAACCCTCCGTGCTGCTGCTTCTGCCGAAACACGCCTGGGCTATGCCCTTTCCCTCGCAGCGCTAGGTAGCACCACATTCTGTTTGCGCGGTAGCCTGAATCTCAACGGAAAGATTCTCGGCTACGTCTGGCACAGAGAACAGCTTTAGGTCAACAAGCTCACCCAGAGCTTACCCTCGACGCGTGCAAACCTGTACTTGCACCACATTCCAGTGGCAGCCCTCTTTCCTTTCCAGCCTGCACGGCGCCGTCAGATCGCGGTGCTCTCTGCACCTGCCCTCTCGCTTCCGCGTGCCGGCGCGCACACTACAGCCTTGCAGGGAGCGAAGAGGCGGAGAGGCGTCTCGCACAGAAGGACGGGCCAGGACGCAAAGGTGGTCTTCCTTTCTCCTCCTCCTTGCCCGAATGGTGGTGCTGTGTTGAAAGTCTTGGCCAGCGAAAGGCTCATCCAGCAAGTGTTTCTCTCCTGACGCATTTCGCTGAGCGAGAGCTACACGGACACTTTCGACGCTGGGAAACAGCAAGACAATGACTGTACGTCGAGCTGAGGAAAAGCCGTGCACAGCAGCCTGTGGCTGCGTGCAGTGTTCGCGCTGAAGAGCGGCAAAGCTCCAAGCCATCGCTGCGCTTCAGTTCTGTCCAGAGCCCAGAAGGCGAAGGACGAAGCAGCTGGGCACCGGCTTCATGCACTTCAGTGCAGCGACTCGCAAATGTCCAGCCGAGAGCTGCTTCACAAGCAGGTTCCGCTGAGAATGCTCTGGGCTGCTTCAGAAAGGAAGGCGCAGCCCTTGCACTCCAGCACACAAGCTGGCCAGAAACAGGTTCTTACACCTCCAGTGCTGCCGAGTCCATGCAGCTTGAGCACACCCAGTAGGGCGCGCCCAGAAAGAAGGCGTTCTTCAAGTACCCCCCACTCCTCCAAGTAGCCTTGAAACCGGGCGCAACGCGCTGCGGCTCGAAAGCTCCTCTCTCAGAGAGATGTGCCGTCACATGATGCACTCTCGCAGCTCCGTTGCCCACTTGCAGCAAGCTGCTGCTACCAAAGCAAAGGCTCCAGAAGTAAAAGCCACTGCTGCGCTGCACTTTCCCCTTGCCTCCCGTAAAGCACCAGAAACCGCCCGCTGCACGCTGTATTTCCATTCTCTGCCGCATCTGCCACTGTTACCTCGGCGCGTTGAAGCCTAAACCTGGGCACAGTTCTTTCCAGGGAAAGCTGGAAGAGAAAGAGGTAGCAGCACCAGTAGCTGCGAGTGGAACTTTCTGTTTTCAAGTGCTAACGTGAATCCGCAAAGGAGCCGGTGGCCAGGCACGCTTCCTCTTGCAGCCTGCGCGATGGCGCACGGCAGCTCGGTGCTCTGCCTTCATTCTTACGCTCTTCGTACCGTGTCGCGCTTTCATTCTGCCGGAGTCGAGCCGTCGTCTACTTCTCGCACAGGGAGCCGCGGTGCCGGCAGAGAAACCCTCCGTGCTGCTGCTTCTGCCGAAACACGCCTGGGCTATGCCCTTTCCCTCGCAGCGCTAGGTAGCACCACATTCTGTTTGCGCGGTAGCCTGAATCTCAACGGAAAGATTCTCGGCTACGTCTGGCACAGAGAACAGCTTTAGGTCAACAAGCTCACCCAGAGCTTACCCTCGACGCGTGCAAACCTGTACTTGCACCACATTCCAGTGGCAGCCCTCTTTCCTTTCCAGCCTGCACGGCGCCGTCAGATCGCGGTGCTCTCTGCACCTGCCCTCTCGCTTCCGCGTGCCGGCGCGCACACTACAGCCTTGCAGGGAGCGAAGAGGCGGAGAGGCGTCTCGCACAGAAGGACGGGCCAGGACGCAAAGGTGGTCTTCCTTTCTCCTCCTCCTTGCCCGAATGGTGGTGCTGTGTTGAAAGTCTTGGCCAGCGAAAGGCTCATCCAGCAAGTGTTTCTCTCCTGACGCATTTCGCTGAGCGAGAGCTACACGGACACTTTCGACGCTGGGAAACAGCAAGAGAATGACGGTACGTCGAGCTGAGGAAAAGCCGTGCACAGCAGCCTGTGGCTGCGTGCAGTGTTCGCGCTGAAGAGCGGCAAAGCTCCAAGCCATCGCTGCGCTTCAGTTCTGTCCAGAGCCCAGAAGGCGAAGGACGAAGCAGCTGGGCACCGGCTTCATGCACTTCAGTGCAGCGACTCGCAAATGTCCAGCCGAGAGCTGCTTCACAAGCAGGTTCCGCTGAGAATGCTCTGGGCTGCTTCAGAAAGGAAGGCGCAGCCCTTGCACTCCAGCACACAAGCTGGCCAGAAACAGGTTCTTACACCTCCAGTGCTGCCGAGTCCATGCAGCTTGAGCACACCCAGTAGGGCGCGCCCAGAAAGAAGGCGTTCTTCAAGTACCCCCCACTCCTCCAAGTAGCCTTGAAACCGGGCGCAACGCGCTGCGGCTCGAAAGCTCCTCTCTCAGAGAGATGTGCCGTCACATGATGCACTCTCGCAGCTCCGTTGCCCACTTGCAGCAGCTGCTGCTACCAAAGCAAAAGGCTCCAGAAGTAAAAGCCACTGCTGCGCTGCACTTTCCCCTTGCCTCCCGTAAAGCACCAGAAACCGCCCGCTGCACGCTGTATTTCCATTCTCTGCCGCATCTGCCACTGTTACCTCGGCGCGTTGAAGCCTAAACCTGGGCACAGTTCTTTCCAGGGAAAGCTGGAAGAGAAAGAGGTAGCAGCACCAGTAGCTGCGAGTGGAACTTTCTGTTTTCAAGTGCTAACGTGAATCCGCAAAGGAGCCGGTGGCCAGGCACGCTTCCTCTTGCAGCCTGCGCGATGGCGCACGGCAGCTCGGTGCTCTGCCTTCATTCTTACGCTCTTCGTACCGTGTCGCGCTTTCATTCTGCCGGAGTCGAGCCGTCGTCTACTTCTCGCACAGGGAGCCGCGGTGCCGGCAGAGAAACCCTCCGTGCTGCTGCTTCTGCCGAAACACGCCTGGGCTATGCCCTTTCCCTCGCAGCGCTAGGTAGCACCACATTCTGTTTGCGCGGTAGCCTGAATCTCAACGGAAAGATTCTCGGCTACGTCTGGCACAGAGAACAGCTTTAGGTCAACAAGCTCACCCAGAGCTTACCCTCGACGCGTGCAAACCTGTACTTGCACCACATTCCAGTGGCAGCCCTCTTTCCTTTCCAGCCTGCACGGCGCCGTCAGATCGCGGTGCTCTCTGCACCTGCCCTCTCGCTTCCGAGTGCCGGCGCGCACACTACAGCCTTGCAGGGAGCGAAGAGGCGGAGAGGCGTCTCGCACAGAAGGACGGGCCAGGACGCAAAGATGGTCTTCCTTTCTCCTCCTCCTTGCCCGAATGGTGGTGCTGTGTTGAAAGTCTTGGCCAGCGAAAGGCTCATCCAGCAAGCGTTTCTCTCCTGACGCATTTCGCTGAGCGAGAGCTACACGGACACTTTCGACGCTGAGAAACAGCAAGAGAATGACGGTACGTCGAGCTGAGGAAAAGCCGTGCACAGCAGCCTGTGGCTGCGTGCAGTGTTCGCGCTGAAGAGCGGCAAAGCTCCAAGCCATCGCTGCGCTTCAGTTCTGTCCAGAGCCCAGAAGGCGAAGGACGAAGCAGCTGGGCACCGGCTTCATGCACTTCAGTGCAGCGACTCGCAAATGTCCAGCCGAGAGCTGCTTCACAAGCAGGTTCCGCTGAGAATGCTCTGGGCTGCTTCAGAAAGGAAGGCGCAGCCCTTGCACTCCAGCACACAAGCTGGCCAGAAACAGGTTCTTACACCTCCAGTGCTGCCGAGTCCATGCAGCTTGAGCACACCCAGTAGGGCGCGCCCAGAAAGAAGGCGTTCTTCAAGTACCCCCCACTCCTCCAAGTAGCCTTGAAACCGGGCGCAACGCGCTGCGGCTCGAAAGCTCCTCTCTCAGAGAGATGTGCCGTCACATGATGCACTCTCGCAGCTCCGTTGCCCACTTGCAGCAGCTGCTGCTACCAAAGCAAAAGGCTCCAGAAGTAAAAGCCACTGCTGCGCTGCACTTTCCCCTTGCCTCCCGTAAAGCACCAGAAACCGCCCGCTGCACGCTGTATTTCCATTCTCTGCCGCATCTGCCACTGTTACCTCGGCGCGTTGAAGCCTAAACCTGGGCACAGTTCTTTCCAGGGAAAGCTGGAAGAGAAAGAGGTAGCAGCACCAGTAGCTGCGAGTGGAACTTTCTGTTTTCAAGTGCTAACGTGAATCCGCAAAGGAGCCGGTGGCCAGGCACGCTTCCTCTTGCAGCCTGCGCGATGGCGCACGGCAGCTCGGTGCTCTGCCTTCATTCTTACGCTCTTCGTACCGTGTCGCGCTTTCATTCTGCCGGAGTCGAGCCGTCGTCTACTTCTCGCACAGGGAGCCGCGGTGCCGGCAGAGAAACCCTCCGTGCTGCTGCTTCTGCCGAAACACGCCTGGGCTATGCCCTTTCCCTCGCAGCGCTAGGTAGCACCACATTCTGTTTGCGCGGTAGCCTGAATCTCAACGGAAAGATTCTCGGCTACGTCTGGCACAGAGAACAGCTTTAGGTCAACAAGCTCACCCAGAGCTTACCCTCGACGCGTGCAAACCTGTACTTGCACCACATTCCAGTGGCAGCCCTCTTTCCTTTCCAGCCTGCACGGCGCCGTCAGATCGCGGTGCTCTCTGCACCTGCCCTCTCGCTTCCGAGTGCCGGCGCGCACACTACAGCCTTGCAGGGAGCGAAGAGGCGGAGAGGCGTCTCGCACAGAAGGACGGGCCAGGACGCAAAGATGGTCTTCCTTTCTCCTCCTCCTTGCCCGAATGGTGGTGCTGTGTTGAAAGTCTTGGCCAGCGAAAGGCTCATCCAGCAAGCGTTTCTCTCCTGACGCATTTCGCTGAGCGAGAGCTACACGGACACTTTCGACGCTGAGAAACAGCAAGAGAATGACGGTACGTCGAGCTGAGGAAAAGCCGTGCACAGCAGCCTGTGGCTGCGTGCAGTGTTCGCGCTGAAGAGCGGCAAAGCTCCAAGCCATCGCTGCGCTTCAGTTCTGTCCAGAGCCCAGAAGGCGAAGGACGAAGCAGCTGGGCACCGGCTTCATGCACTTCAGTGCAGCGACTCGCAAATGTCCAGCCTGTGGCTGCGTGCAGTGTTCACGCTGAAGAGCGGCAAAGCTCCAAGCCATCGCTGCGCTTCAGTTCTGTCCAGAGCCCAGAAGGCGAAGGACGAAGCAGCTGGGCACCGGCTTCATGCACTTCAGTGGAGAGACTCGCAAATGTCCAGCCGAGAGCTGCTTCACAAGCAGGTTCCGCTGAGAATGCTCTGGGCTGCTTCAGAAAGGAAGGCGCAGCCCTTGCACTCCAGCACACAAGCTGGCCAGAAACAGGTTCTTACACCTCCAGTGCTGCCGAGTCCATGCAGCTTGAGCACACCCAGAAGGACGCGCCCAGAAAGAAGGCGTTCTTCAAGTACCCCCCACTCCTCCAAGTAGCCTTGAAACCGGGCGCAACGCGCTGCGGCTCGAAAGCTCCTCTCTCAGAGAGATGTGCCGTCACATGATGCACTCTCGCAGCTCCGTTGCCCACTTGCAGCAGCTGCTGCTACCAAAGCAAAAGGCTCCAGAAGTAAAAGCCACTGCTGCGCTGCACTTTCCCCTTGCCTCCCGTAAAGCACCAGAAACCGCCCGCTGCACGCTGTATTTCCATTCTCTGCCGCATCTGCCACTGTTACCTCGGCGCGTTGAAGCCTAAACCTGGGCACAGTTCTTTCCAGGGAAAGCTGGAAGAGAAAGAGGTAGCAGCACCAGTAGCTGCGAGTGGAACTTTCTGTTTTCAAGTGCTAACGTGAATCCGCAAAGGAGCCGGTGGCCAAGCACGCTTCCTCTTGCAGCCTGCGCGATGGCGCACGGCAGCTCGGTGCTCTGCCTTCATTCTTACGCTCTTCGTACCGTGTCGCGCTTTCATTCTGCCGGAGTCGAGCCGTCGTCTACTTCTCGCACAGGGAGCCGCGGTGCCGGCAGAGAAACCCTCCGTGCTGCTGCTTCTGCCGAAACACGCCTGGGCTATGCCCTTTCCCTCGCAGCGCTAGGTAGCACCACATTCTGTTTGCGCGGTAGCCTGAATCTCAACGGAAAGATTCTCGGCTACGTCTGGCACAGAGAACAGCTTTAGGTCAACAAGCTCACCCAGAGCTTACCCTCGACGCGTGCAAACCTGTACTTGCACCACATTCCAGTGGCAGCCCTCTTTCCTTTCCAGCCTGCACGGCGCCGTCAGATCGCGGTGCTCTCTGCACCTGCCCTCTCGCTTCCGCGTGCCGGCGCGCACACTACAGCCTTGCAGGGAGCGAAGAGGCGGAGAGGCGTCTCGCACAGAAGGACGGGCCAGGACGCAAAGGTGGTCTTCCTTTCTCCTCCTCCTTGCCCGAATGGTGGTGCTGTGTTGAAAGTCTTGGCCAGCGAAAGGCTCATCCAGCAAGTGTTTCTCTCCTGACGCATTTCGCTGAGCGAGAGCTACACGGACACTTTCGACGCTGGGAAACAGCAAGACAATGACTGTACGTCGAGCTGAGGAAAAGCCGTGCACAGCAGCCTGTGGCTGCGTGCAGTGTTCGCGCTGAAGAGCGGCAAAGCTCCAAGCCATCGCTGCGCTTCAGTTCTGTCCAGAGCCCAGAAGGCGAAGGACGAAGCAGCTGGGCACCGGCTTCATGCACTTCAGTGCAGCGACTCGCAAATGTCCAGCCGAGAGCTGCTTCACAAGCAGGTTCCGCTGAGAATGCTCTGGGCTGCTTCAGAAAGGAAGGCGCAGCCCTTGCACTCCAGCACACAAGCTGGCCAGAAACAGGTTCTTACACCTCCAGTGCTGCCGAGTCCATGCAGCTTGAGCACACCCAGTAGGGCGCGCCCAGAAAGAAGGCGTTCTTCAAGTACCCCCCACTCCTCCAAGTAGCCTTGAAACCGGGCGCAACGCGCTGCGGCTCGAAAGCTCCTCTCTCAGAGAGATGTGCCGTCACATGATGCACTCTCGCAGCTCCGTTGCCCACTTGCAGCAGCTGCTGCTACCAAAGCAAAAGGCTCCAGAAGTAAAAGCCACTGCTGCGCTGCACTTTCCCCTTGCCTCCCGTAAAGCACCAGAAACCGCCCGCTGCACGCTGTATTTCCATTCTCTGCCGCATCTGCCACTGTTACCTCGGCGCGTTGAAGCCTAAACCTGGGCACAGTTCTTTCCAGGGAAAGCTGGAAGAGAAAGAGGTAGCAGCACCAGTAGCTGCGAGTGGAACTTTCTGTTTTCAAGTGCTAACGTGAATCCGCAAAGGAGCCGGTGGCCAGGCACGCTTCCTCTTGCAGCCTGCGCGATGGCGCACGGCAGCTCGGTGCTCTGCCTTCATTCTTACGCTCTTCGTACCGTGTCGCGCTTTCATTCTGCCGGAGTCGAGCCGTCGTCTACTTCTCGCACAGGGAGCCGCGGTGCCGGCAGAGAAACCCTCCGTGCTGCTGCTTCTGCCGAAACACGCCTGGGCTATGCCCTTTCCCTCGCAGCGCTAGGTAGCACCACATTCTGTTTGCGCGGTAGCCTGAATCTCAACGGAAAGATTCTCGGCTACGTCTGGCACAGAGAACAGCTTTAGGTCAACAAGCTCACCCAGAGCTTACCCTCGACGCGTGCAAACCTGTACTTGCACCACATTCCAGTGGCAGCGCTCTTTCCTTTCCAGCCTGCACGGCGCCGTCAGATCGCGGTGCTCTCTGCACCTGCCCTCTCGCTTCCGAGTGCCGGCGCGCACACTACAGCCTTGCAGGGAGCGAAGAGGCGGAGAGGCGTCTCGCACAGAAGGACGGGCCAGGACGCAAAGATGGTCTTCCTTTCTCCTCCTCCTTGCCCGAATGGTGGTGCTGTGTTGAAAGTCTTGGCCAGCGAAAGGCTCATCCAGTAAGTGTTTCTCTCCTGACGCATTTCGCTGAGCGAGAGCTACACGGACACTTTCGACGCTGGGAAACAGCAAGAGAATGACGGTACGTCGAGCTGAGGAAAAGCCGTGCACAGCAGCCTGTGGCTGCGTGCAGTGTTCGCGCTGAAGAGCGGCAAAGCTCCAAGCCATCGCTGCGCTTCAGTTCTGTCCAGAGCCCAGAAGGCGAAGGACGAAGCAGCTGGGCACCGGCTTCATGCACTTCAGTGCAGCGACTCGCAAATGTCCAGCCTGTGGCTGCGTGCAGTGTTCACGCTGAAGAGCGGCAAAGCTCCAAGCCATCGCTGCGCTTCAGTTCTGTCCAGAGCCCAGAAGGCGAAGGACGAAGCAGCTGGGCACCGGCTTCATGCACTTCAGTGGAGAGACTCGCAAATGTCCAGCCGAGAGCTGCTTCACAAGCAGGTTCCGCTGAGAATGCTCTGGGCTGCTTCAGAAAGGAAGGCGCAGCCCTTGCACTCCAGCACACAAGCTGGCCAGAAACAGGTTCTTACACCTCCAGTGCTGCCGAGTCCATGCAGCTTGAGCACACCCAGAAGGACGCGCCCAGAAAGAAGGCGTTCTTCAAGTACCCCCCACTCCTCCAAGTAGCCTTGAAACCGGGCGCAACGCGCTGCGGCTCGAAAGCTCCTCTCTCAGAGAGATGTGCCGTCACATGATGCACTCTCGCAGCTCCGTTGCCCACTTGCAGCAGCTGCTGCTACCAAAGCAAAAGGCTCCAGAAGTAAAAGCCACTGCTGCGCTGCACTTTCCCCTTGCCTCCCGTAAAGCACCAGAAACCGCCCGCTGCACGCTGTATTTCCATTCTCTGCCGCATCTGCCACTGTTACCTCGGCGCGTTGAAGCCTAAACCTGGGCACAGTTCTTTCCAGGGAAAGCTGGAAGAGAAAGAGGTAGCAGCACCAGTAGCTGCGAGTGGAACTTTCTGTTTTCAAGTGCTAACGTGAATCCGCAAAGGAGCCGGTGGCCAGGCACGCTTCCTCTTGCAGCCTGCGCGATGGCGCACGGCAGCTCGGTGCTCTGCCTTCATTCTTACGCTCTTCGTACCGTGTCGCGCTTTCATTCTGCCGGAGTCGAGCCGTCGTCTACTTCTCGCACAGGGAGCCGCGGTGCCGGCAGAGAAACCCTCCGTGCTGCTGCTTCTGCCGAAACACGCCTGGGCTATGCCCTTTCCCTCGCAGCGCTAGGTAGCACCACATTCTGTTTGCGCGGTAGCCTGAATCTCAACGGAAAGATTCTCGGCTACGTCTGGCACAGAGAACAGCTTTAGGTCAACAAGCTCACCCAGAGCTTACCCTCGACGCGTGCAAACCTGTACTTGCACCACATTCCAGTGGCAGCCCTCTTTCCTTTCCAGCCTGCACGGCGCCGTCAGATCGCGGTGCTCTCTGCACCTGCCCTCTCGCTTCCGAGTGCCGGCGCGCACACTACAGCCTTGCAGGGAGCGAAGAGGCGGAGAGGCGTCTCGCACAGAAGGACGGGCCAGGACGCAAAGATGGTCTTCCTTTCTCCTCCTCCTTGCCCGAATGGTGGTGCTGTGTTGAAAGTCTTGGCCAGCGAAAGGCTCATCCAGCAAGTGTTTCTCTCCTGACGCATTTCGCTGAGCGAGAGCTACACGGACACTTTCGACGCTGGGAAACAGCAAGAGAATGACGGTACGTCGAGCTGAGGAAAAGCCGTGCACAGCAGCCTGTGGCTGCGTGCAGTGTTCGCGCTGAAGAGCGGCAAAGCTCCAAGCCATCGCTGCGCTTCAGTTCTGTCCAGAGCCCAGAAGGCGAAGGACGAAGCAGCTGGGCACCGGCTTCATGCACTTCAGTGCAGCGACTCGCAAATGTCCAGCCGAGAGCTGCTTCACAAGCAGGTTCCGCTGAGAATGCTCTGGGCTGCTTCAGAAAGGAAGGCGCAGCCCTTGCACTCCAGCACACAAGCTGGCCAGAAACAGGTTCTTACACCTCCAGTGCTGCCGAGTCCATGCAGCTTGAGCACACCCAGTAGGGCGCGCCCAGAAAGAAGGCGTTCTTCAAGTACCCCCCACTCCTCCAAGTAGCCTTGAAACCGGGCGCAACGCGCTGCGGCTCGAAAGCTCCTCTCTCAGAGAGATGTGCCGTCACATGATGCACTCTCGCAGCTCCGTTGCCCACTTGCAGCAGCTGCTGCTACCAAAGCAAAAGGCTCCAGAAGTAAAAGCCACTGCTGCGCTGCACTTTCCCCTTGCCTCCCGTAAAGCACCAGAAACCGCCCGCTGCACGCTGTATTTCCATTCTCTGCCGCATCTGCCACTGTTACCTCGGCGCGTTGAAGCCTAAACCTGGGCACAGTTCTTTCCAGGGAAAGCTGGAAGAGAAAGAGGTAGCAGCACCAGTAGCTGCGAGTGGAACTTTCTGTTTTCAAGTGCTAACGTGAATCCGCAAAGGAGCCGGTGGCCAGGCACGCTTCCTCTTGCAGCCTGCGCGATGGCGCACGGCAGCTCGGTGCTCTGCCTTCATTCTTACGCTCTTCGTACCGTGTCGCGCTTTCATTCTGCCGGAGTCGAGCCGTCGTCTACTTCTCGCACAGGGAGCCGCGGTGCCGGCAGAGAAACCCTCCGTGCTGCTGCTTCTGCCGAAACACGCCTGGGCTATGCCCTTTCCCTCGCAGCGCTAGGTAGCACCACATTCTGTTTGCGCGGTAGCCTGAATCTCAACGGAAAGATTCTCGGCTACGTCTGGCACAGAGAACAGCTTTAGGTCAACAAGCTCACCCAGAGCTTACCCTCGACGCGTGCAAACCTGTACTTGCACCACATTCCAGTGGCAGCCCTCTTTCCTTTCCAGCCTGCACGGCGCCGTCAGATCGCGGTGCTCTCTGCACCTGCCCTCTCGCTTCCGCGTGCCGGCGCGCACACTACAGCCTTGCAGGGAGCGAAGAGGCGGAGAGGCGTCTCGCACAGAAGGACGGGCCAGGACGCAAAGGTGGTCTTCCTTTCTCCTCCTCCTTGCCCGAATGGTGGTGCTGTGTTGAAAGTCTTGGCCAGCGAAAGGCTCATCCAGCAAGTGTTTCTCTCCTGACGCATTTCGCTGAGCGAGAGCTACACGGACACTTTCGACGCTGGGAAACAGCAAGAGAATGACGGTACGTCGAGCTGAGGAAAAGCCGTGCACAGCAGCCTGTGGCTGCGTGCAGTGTTCGCGCTGAAGAGCGGCAAAGCTCCAAGCCATCGCTGCGCTTCAGTTCTGTCCAGAGCCCAGAAGGCGAAGGACGAAGCAGCTGGGCACCGGCTTCATGCACTTCAGTGCAGCGACTCGCAAATGTCCAGCCGAGAGCTGCTTCACAAGCAGGTTCCGCTGAGAATGCTCTGGGCTGCTTCAGAAAGGAAGGCGCAGCCCTTGCACTCCAGCACACAAGCTGGCCAGAAACAGGTTCTTACACCTCCAGTGCTGCCGAGTCCATGCAGCTTGAGCACACCCAGTAGGGCGCGCCCAGAAAGAAGGCGTTCTTCAAGTACCCCCCACTCCTCCAAGTAGCCTTGAAACCGGGCGCAACGCGCTGCGGCTCGAAAGCTCCTCTCTCAGAGAGATGTGCCGTCACATGATGCACTCTCGCAGCTCCGTTGCCCACTTGCAGCAGCTGCTGCTACCAAAGCAAAAGGCTCCAGAAGTAAAAGCCACTGCTGCGCTGCACTTTCCCCTTGCCTCCCGTAAAGCACCAGAAACCGCCCGCTGCACGCTGTATTTCCATTCTCTGCCGCATCTGCCACTGTTACCTCGGCGCGTTGAAGCCTAAACCTGGGCACAGTTCTTTCCAGGGAAAGCTGGAAGAGAAAGAGGTAGCAGCACCAGTAGCTGCGAGTGGAACTTTCTGTTTTCAAGTGCTAACGTGAATCCGCAAAGGAGCCGGTGGCCAGGCACGCTTCCTCTTGCAGCCTGCGCGATGGCGCACGGCAGCTCGGTGCTCTGCCTTCATTCTTACGCTCTTCGTACCGTGTCGCGCTTTCATTCTGCCGGAGTCGAGCCGTCGTCTACTTCTCGCACAGGGAGCCGCGGTGCCGGCAGAGAAACCCTCCGTGCTGCTGCTTCTGCCGAAACACGCCTGGGCTATGCCCTTTCCCTCGCAGCGCTAGGTAGCACCACATTCTGTTTGCGCGGTAGCCTGAATCTCAACGGAAAGATTCTCGGCTACGTCTGGCACAGAGAACAGCTTTAGGTCAACAAGCTCACCCAGAGCTTACCCTCGACGCGTGCAAACCTGTACTTGCACCACATTCCAGTGGCAGCCCTCTTTCCTTTCCAGCCTGCACGGCGCCGTCAGATCGCGGTGCTCTCTGCACCTGCCCTCTCGCTTCCGAGTGCCGGCGCGCACACTACAGCCTTGCAGGGAGCGAAGAGGCGGAGAGGCGTCTCGCACAGAAGGACGGGCCAGGACGCAAAGATGGTCTTCCTTTCTCCTCCTCCTTGCCCGAATGGTGGTGCTGTGTTGAAAGTCTTGGCCAGCGAAAGGCTCATCCAGCAAGCGTTTCTCTCCTGACGCATTTCGCTGAGCGAGAGCTACACGGACACTTTCGACGCTGAGAAACAGCAAGAGAATGACGGTACGTCGAGCTGAGGAAAAGCCGTGCACAGCAGCCTGTGGCTGCGTGCAGTGTTCGCGCTGAAGAGCGGCAAAGCTCCAAGCCATCGCTGCGCTTCAGTTCTGTCCAGAGCCCAGAAGGCGAAGGACGAAGCAGCTGGGCACCGGCTTCATGCACTTCAGTGCAGCGACTCGCAAATGTCCAGCCGAGAGCTGCTTCACAAGCAGGTTCCGCTGAGAATGCTCTGGGCTGCTTCAGAAAGGAAGGCGCAGCCCTTGCACTCCAGCACACAAGCTGGCCAGAAACAGGTTCTTACACCTCCAGTGCTGCCGAGTCCATGCAGCTTGAGCACACCCAGTAGGGCGCGCCCAGAAAGAAGGCGTTCTTCAAGTACCCCCCACTCCTCCAAGTAGCCTTGAAACCGGGCGCAACGCGCTGCGGCTCGAAAGCTCCTCTCTCAGAGAGATGTGCCGTCACATGATGCACTCTCGCAGCTCCGTTGCCCACTTGCAGCAGCTGCTGCTACCAAAGCAAAAGGCTCCAGAAGTAAAAGCCACTGCTGCGCTGCACTTTCCCCTTGCCTCCCGTAAAGCACCAGAAACCGCCCGCTGCACGCTGTATTTCCATTCTCTGCCGCATCTGCCACTGTTACCTCGGCGCGTTGAAGCCTAAACCTGGGCACAGTTCTTTCCAGGGAAAGCTGGAAGAGAAAGAGGTAGCAGCACCAGTAGCTGCGAGTGGAACTTTCTGTTTTCAAGTGCTAACGTGAATCCGCAAAGGAGCCGGTGGCCAGGCACGCTTCCTCTTGCAGCCTGCGCGATGGCGCACGGCAGCTCGGTGCTCTGCCTTCATTCTTACGCTCTTCGTACCGTGTCGCGCTTTCATTCTGCCGGAGTCGAGCCGTCGTCTACTTCTCGCACAGGGAGCCGCGGTGCCGGCAGAGAAACCCTCCGTGCTGCTGCTTCTGCCGAAACACGCCTGGGCTATGCCCTTTCCCTCGCAGCGCTAGGTAGCACCACATTCTGTTTGCGCGGTAGCCTGAATCTCAACGGAAAGATTCTCGGCTACGTCTGGCACAGAGAACAGCTTTAGGTCAACAAGCTCACCCAGAGCTTACCCTCGACGCGTGCAAACCTGTACTTGCACCACATTCCAGTGGCAGCCCTCTTTCCTTTCCAGCCTGCACGGCGCCGTCAGATCGCGGTGCTCTCTGCACCTGCCCTCTCGCTTCCGCGTGCCGGCGCGCACACTACAGCCTTGCAGGGAGCGAAGAGGCGGAGAGGCGTCTCGCACAGAAGGACGGGCCAGGACGCAAAGGTGGTCTTCCTTTCTCCTCCTCCTTGCCCGAATGGTGGTGCTGTGTTGAAAGTCTTGGCCAGCGAAAGGCTCATCCAGCAAGTGTTTCTCTCCTGACGCATTTCGCTGAGCGAGAGCTACACGGACACTTTCGACGCTGGGAAACAGCAAGACAATGACTGTACGTCGAGCTGAGGAAAAGCCGTGCACAGCAGCCTGTGGCTGCGTGCAGTGTTCGCGCTGAAGAGCGGCAAAGCTCCAAGCCATCGCTGCGCTTCAGTTCTGTCCAGAGCCCAGAAGGCGAAGGACGAAGCAGCTGGGCACCGGCTTCATGCACTTCAGTGCAGCGACTCGCAAATGTCCAGCCGAGAGCTGCTTCACAAGCAGGTTCCGCTGAGAATGCTCTGGGCTGCTTCAGAAAGGAAGGCGCAGCCCTTGCACTCCAGCACACAAGCTGGCCAGAAACAGGTTCTTACACCTCCAGTGCTGCCGAGTCCATGCAGCTTGAGCACACCCAGTAGGGCGCGCCCAGAAAGAAGGCGTTCTTCAAGTACCCCCCACTCCTCCAAGTAGCCTTGAAACCGGGCGCAACGCGCTGCGGCTCGAAAGCTCCTCTCTCAGAGAGATGTGCCGTCACATGATGCACTCTCGCAGCTCCGTTGCCCACTTGCAGCAGCTGCTGCTACCAAAGCAAAAGGCTCCAGAAGTAAAAGCCACTGCTGCGCTGCACTTTCCCCTTGCCTCCCGTAAAGCACCAGAAACCGCCCGCTGCACGCTGTATTTCCATTCTCTGCCGCATCTGCCACTGTTACCTCGGCGCGTTGAAGCCTAAACCTGGGCACAGTTCTTTCCAGGGAAAGCTGGAAGAGAAAGAGGTAGCAGCACCAGTAGCTGCGAGTGGAACTTTCTGTTTTCAAGTGCTAACGTGAATCCGCAAAGGAGCCGGTGGCCAGGCACGCTTCCTCTTGCAGCCTGCGCGATGGCGCACGGCAGCTCGGTGCTCTGCCTTCATTCTTACGCTCTTCGTACCGTGTCGCGCTTTCATTCTGCCGGAGTCGAGCCGTCGTCTACTTCTCGCACAGGGAGCCGCGGTGCCGGCAGAGAAACCCTCCGTGCTGCTGCTTCTGCCGAAACACGCCTGGGCTATGCCCTTTCCCTCGCAGCGCTAGGTAGCACCACATTCTGTTTGCGCGGTAGCCTGAATCTCAACGGAAAGATTCTCGGCTACGTCTGGCACAGAGAACAGCTTTAGGTCAACAAGCTCACCCAGAGCTTACCCTCGACGCGTGCAAACCTGTACTTGCACCACATTCCAGTGGCAGCGCTCTTTCCTTTCCAGCCTGCACGGCGCCGTCAGATCGCGGTGCTCTCTGCACCTTCCCTCTCGCTTCCGAGTGCCGGCGCGCACACTACAGCCTTGCAGGGAGCGAAGAGGCGGAGAGGCGTCTCGCACAGAAGGACGGGCCAGGACGCAAAGATGGTCTTCCTTTCTCCTCCTCCTTGCCCGAATGGTGGTGCTGTGTTGAAAGTCTTGGCCAGCGAAAGGCTCATCCAGTAAGTGTTTCTCTCCTGACGCATTTCGCTGAGCGAGAGCTACACGGACACTTTCGACGCTGGGAAACAGCAAGAGAATGACGGTACGTCGAGCTGAGGAAAAGCCGTGCACAGCAGCCTGTGGCTGCGTGCAGTGTTCGCGCTGAAGAGCGGCAAAGCTCCAAGCCATCGCTGCGCTTCAGTTCTGTCCAGAGCCCAGAAGGCGAAGGACGAAGCAGCTGGGCACCGGCTTCATGCACTTCAGTGCAGCGACTCGCAAATGTCCAGCCTGTGGCTGCGTGCAGTGTTCACGCTGAAGAGCGGCAAAGCTCCAAGCCATCGCTGCGCTTCAGTTCTGTCCAGAGCCCAGAAGGCGAAGGACGAAGCAGCTGGGCACCGGCTTCATGCACTTCAGTGGAGAGACTCGCAAATGTCCAGCCGAGAGCTGCTTCACAAGCAGGTTCCGCTGAGAATGCTCTGGGCTGCTTCAGAAAGGAAGGCGCAGCCCTTGCACTCCAGCACACAAGCTGGCCAGAAACAGGTTCTTACACCTCCAGTGCTGCCGAGTCCATGCAGCTTGAGCACACCCAGAAGGACGCGCCCAGAAAGAAGGCGTTCTTCAAGTACCCCCCACTCCTCCAAGTAGCCTTGAAACCGGGCGCAACGCGCTGCGGCTCGAAAGCTCCTCTCTCAGAGAGATGTGCCGTCACATGATGCACTCTCGCAGCTCCGTTGCCCACTTGCAGCAGCTGCTGCTACCAAAGCAAAAGGCTCCAGAAGTAAAAGCCACTGCTGCGCTGCACTTTCCCCTTGCCTCCCGTAAAGCACCAGAAACCGCCCGCTGCACGCTGTATTTCCATTCTCTGCCGCATCTGCCACTGTTACCTCGGCGCGTTGAAGCCTAAACCTGGGCACAGTTCTTTCCAGGGAAAGCTGGAAGAGAAAGAGGTAGCAGCACCAGTAGCTGCGAGTGGAACTTTCTGTTTTCAAGTGCTAACGTGAATCCGCAAAGGAGCCGGTGGCCAGGCACGCTTCCTCTTGCAGCCTGCGCGATGGCGCACGGCAGCTCGGTGCTCTGCCTTCATTCTTACGCTCTTCGTACCGTGTCGCGCTTTCATTCTGCCGGAGTCGAGCCGTCGTCTACTTCTCGCACAGGGAGCCGCGGTGCCGGCAGAGAAACCCTCCGTGCTGCTGCTTCTGCCGAAACACGCCTGGGCTATGCCCTTTCCCTCGCAGCGCTAGGTAGCACCACATTCTGTTTGCGCGGTAGCCTGAATCTCAACGGAAAGATTCTCGGCTACGTCTGGCACAGAGAACAGCTTTAGGTCAACAAGCTCACCCAGAGCTTACCCTCGACGCGTGCAAACCTGTACTTGCACCACATTCCAGTGGCAGCCCTCTTTCCTTTCCAGCCTGCACGGCGCCGTCAGATCGCGGTGCTCTCTGCACCTGCCCTCTCGCTTCCGAGTGCCGGCGCGCACACTACAGCCTTGCAGGGAGCGAAGAGGCGGAGAGGCGTCTCGCACAGAAGGACGGGCCAGGACGCAAAGATGGTCTTCCTTTCTCCTCCTCCTTGCCCGAATGGTGGTGCTGTGTTGAAAGTCTTGGCCAGCGAAAGGCTCATCCAGCAAGTGTTTCTCTCCTGACGCATTTCGCTGAGCGAGAGCTACACGGACACTTTCGACGCTGGGAAACAGCAAGAGAATGACGGTACGTCGAGCTGAGGAAAAGCCGTGCACAGCAGCCTGTGGCTGCGTGCAGTGTTCGCGCTGAAGAGCGGCAAAGCTCCAAGCCATCGCTGCGCTTCAGTTCTGTCCAGAGCCCAGAAGGCGAAGGACGAAGCAGCTGGGCACCGGCTTCATGCACTTCAGTGCAGCGACTCGCAAATGTCCAGCCTGTGGCTGCGTGCAGTGTTCACGCTGAAGAGCGGCAAAGCTCCAAGCCATCGCTGCGCTTCAGTTCTGTCCAGAGCCCAGAAGGCGAAGGACGAAGCAGCTGGGCACCGGCTTCATGCACTTCAGTGGAGAGACTCGCAAATGTCCAGCCGAGAGCTGCTTCACAAGCAGGTTCCGCTGAGAATGCTCTGGGCTGCTTCAGAAAGGAAGGCGCAGCCCTTGCACTCCAGCACACAAGCTGGCCAGAAACAGGTTCTTACACCTCCAGTGCTGCCGAGTCCATGCAGCTTGAGCACACCCAGAAGGACGCGCCCAGAAAGAAGGCGTTCTTCAAGTACCCCCCACTCCTCCAAGTAGCCTTGAAACCGGGCGCAACGCGCTGCGGCTCGAAAGCTCCTCTCTCAGAGAGATGTGCCGTCACATGATGCACTCTCGCAGCTCCGTTGCCCACTTGCAGCAGCTGCTGCTACCAAAGCAAAAGGCTCCAGAAGTAAAAGCCACTGCTGCGCTGCACTTTCCCCTTGCCTCCCGTAAAGCACCAGAAACCGCCCGCTGCACGCTGTATTTCCATTCTCTGCCGCATCTGCCACTGTTACCTCGGCGCGTTGAAGCCTAAACCTGGGCACAGTTCTTTCCAGGGAAAGCTGGAAGAGAAAGAGGTAGCAGCACCAGTAGCTGCGAGTGGAACTTTCTGTTTTCAAGTGCTAACGTGAATCCGCAAAGGAGCCGGTGGCCAGGCACGCTTCCTCTTGCAGCCTGCGCGATGGCGCACGGCAGCTCGGTGCTCTGCCTTCATTCTTACGCTCTTCGTACCGTGTCGCGCTTTCATTCTGCCGGAGTCGAGCCGTCGTCTACTTCTCGCACAGGGAGCCGCGGTGCCGGCAGAGAAACCCTCCGTGCTGCTGCTTCTGCCGAAACACGCCTGGGCTATGCCCTTTCCCTCGCAGCGCTAGGTAGCACCACATTCTGTTTGCGCGGTAGCCTGAATCTCAACGGAAAGATTCTCGGCTACGTCTGGCACAGAGAACAGCTTTAGGTCAACAAGCTCACCCAGAGCTTACCCTCGACGCGTGCAAACCTGTACTTGCACCACATTCCAGTGGCAGCCCTCTTTCCTTTCCAGCCTGCACGGCGCCGTCAGATCGCGGTGCTCTCTGCACCTGCCCTCTCGCTTCCGCGTGCCGGCGCGCACACTACAGCCTTGCAGGGAGCGAAGAGGCGGAGAGGCGTCTCGCACAGAAGGACGGGCCAGGACGCAAAGGTGGTCTTCCTTTCTCCTCCTCCTTGCCCGAATGGTGGTGCTGTGTTGAAAGTCTTGGCCAGCGAAAGGCTCATCCAGCAAGTGTTTCTCTCCTGACGCATTTCGCTGAGCGAGAGCTACACGGACACTTTCGACGCTGGGAAACAGCAAGACAATGACTGTACGTCGAGCTGAGGAAAAGCCGTGCACAGCAGCCTGTGGCTGCGTGCAGTGTTCGCGCTGAAGAGCGGCAAAGCTCCAAGCCATCGCTGCGCTTCAGTTCTGTCCAGAGCCCAGAAGGCGAAGGACGAAGCAGCTGGGCACCGGCTTCATGCACTTCAGTGCAGCGACTCGCAAATGTCCAGCCGAGAGCTGCTTCACAAGCAGGTTCCGCTGAGAATGCTCTGGGCTGCTTCAGAAAGGAAGGCGCAGCCCTTGCACTCCAGCACACAAGCTGGCCAGAAACAGGTTCTTACACCTCCAGTGCTGCCGAGTCCATGCAGCTTGAGCACACCCAGTAGGGCGCGCCCAGAAAGAAGGCGTTCTTCAAGTACCCCCCACTCCTCCAAGTAGCCTTGAAACCGGGCGCAACGCGCTGCGGCTCGAAAGCTCCTCTCTCAGAGAGATGTGCCGTCACATGATGCACTCTCGCAGCTCCGTTGCCCACTTGCAGCAGCTGCTGCTACCAAAGCAAAAGGCTCCAGAAGTAAAAGCCACTGCTGCGCTGCACTTTCCCCTTGCCTCCCGTAAAGCACCAGAAACCGCCCGCTGCACGCTGTATTTCCATTCTCTGCCGCATCTGCCACTGTTACCTCGGCGCGTTGAAGCCTAAACCTGGGCACAGTTCTTTCCAGGGAAAGCTGGAAGAGAAAGAGGTAGCAGCACCAGTAGCTGCGAGTGGAACTTTCTGTTTTCAAGTGCTAACGTGAATCCGCAAAGGAGCCGGTGGCCAGGCACGCTTCCTCTTGCAGCCTGCGCGATGGCGCACGGCAGCTCGGTGCTCTGCCTTCATTCTTACGCTCTTCGTACCGTGTCGCGCTTTCATTCTGCCGGAGTCGAGCCGTCGTCTACTTCTCGCACAGGGAGCCGCGGTGCCGGCAGAGAAACCCTCCGTGCTGCTGCTTCTGCCGAAACACGCCTGGGCTATGCCCTTTCCCTCGCAGCGCTAGGTAGCACCACATTCTGTTTGCGCGGTAGCCTGAATCTCAACGGAAAGATTCTCGGCTACGTCTGGCACAGAGAACAGCTTTAGGTCAACAAGCTCACCCAGAGCTTACCCTCGACGCGTGCAAACCTGTACTTGCACCACATTCCAGTGGCAGCCCTCTTTCCTTTCCAGCCTGCACGGCGCCGTCAGATCGCGGTGCTCTCTGCACCTGCCCTCTCGCTTCCGCGTGCCGGCGCGCACACTACAGCCTTGCAGGGAGCGAAGAGGCGGAGAGGCGTCTCGCACAGAAGGACGGGCCAGGACGCAAAGGTGGTCTTCCTTTCTCCTCCTCCTTGCCCGAATGGTGGTGCTGTGTTGAAAGTCTTGGCCAGCGAAAGGCTCATCCAGCAAGTGTTTCTCTCCTGACGCATTTCGCTGAGCGAGAGCTACACGGACACTTTCGACGCTGGGAAACAGCAAGAGAATGACGGTACGTCGAGCTGAGGAAAAGCCGTGCACAGCAGCCTGTGGCTGCGTGCAGTGTTCGCGCTGAAGAGCGGCAAAGCTCCAAGCCATCGCTGCGCTTCAGTTCTGTCCAGAGCCCAGAAGGCGAAGGACGAAGCAGCTGGGCACCGGCTTCATGCACTTCAGTGCAGCGACTCGCAAATGTCCAGCCTGTGGCTGCGTGCAGTGTTCACGCTGAAGAGCGGCAAAGCTCCAAGCCATCGCTGCGCTTCAGTTCTGTCCAGAGCCCAGAAAGCGAAGGACGAAGCAGCTGGGCACCGGCTTCATGCACTTCAGTGCAGCGACTCGCAAATGTCCAGCCGAGAGCTGCTTCACAAGCAGGTTCCGCTGAGAATGCTCTGGGCTGCTTCAGAAAGGAAGGCGCAGCCCTTGCACTCCAGCACACAAGCTGGCCAGAAACAGGTTCTTACACCTCCAGTGCTGCCGAGTCCATGCAGCTTGAGCACACCCAGAAGGACGCGCCCAGAAAGAAGGCGTTCTTCAAGTACCCCCCACTCCTCCAAGTAGCCTTGAAACCGGGCGCAACGCGCTGCGGCTCGAAAGCTCCTCTCTCAGAGAGATGTGCCGTCACATGATGCACTCTCGCAGCTCCGTTGCCCACTTGCAGCAGCTGCTGCTACCAAAGCAAAAGGCTCCAGAAGTAAAAGCCACTGCTGCGCTGCACTTTCCCCTTGCCTCCCGTAAAGCACCAGAAACCGCCCGCTGCACGCTGTATTTCCATTCTCTGCCGCATCTGCCACTGTTACCTCGGCGCGTTGAAGCCTAAACCTGGGCACAGTTCTTTCCAGGGAAAGCTGGAAGAGAAAGAGGTAGCAGCACCAGTAGCTGCGAGTGGAACTTTCTGTTTTCAAGTGCTAACGTGAATCCGCAAAGGAGCCGGTGGCCAGGCACGCTTCCTCTTGCAGCCTGCGCGATGGCGCACGGCAGCTCGGTGCTCTGCCTTCATTCTTACGCTCTTCGTACCGTGTCGCGCTTTCATTCTGCCGGAGTCGAGCCGTCGTCTACTTCTCGCACAGGGAGCCGCGGTGCCGGCAGAGAAACCCTCCGTGCTGCTGCTTCTGCCGAAACACGCCTGGGCTATGCCCTTTCCCTCGCAGCGCTAGGTAGCACCACATTCTGTTTGCGCGGTAGCCTGAATCTCAACGGAAAGATTCTCGGCTACGTCTGGCACAGAGAACAGCTTTAGGTCAACAAGCTCACCCAGAGCTTACCCTCGACGCGTGCAAACCTGTACTTGCACCACATTCCAGTGGCAGCCCTCTTTCCTTTCCAGCCTGCACGGCGCCGTCAGATCGCGGTGCTCTCTGCACCTGCCCTCTCGCTTCCGCGTGCCGGCGCGCACACTACAGCCTTGCAGGGAGCGAAGAGGCGGAGAGGCGTCTCGCACAGAAGGACGGGCCAGGACGCAAAGGTGGTCTTCCTTTCTCCTCCTCCTTGCCCGAATGGTGGTGCTGTGTTGAAAGTCTTGGCCAGCGAAAGGCTCATCCAGCAAGTGTTTCTCTCCTGACGCATTTCGCTGAGCGAGAGCTACACGGACACTTTCGACGCTGGGAAACAGCAAGAGAATGACGGTACGTCGAGCTGAGGAAAAGCCGTGCACAGCAGCCTGTGGCTGCGTGCAGTGTTCGCGCTGAAGAGCGGCAAAGCTCCAAGCCATCGCTGCGCTTCAGTTCTGTCCAGAGCCCAGAAGGCGAAGGACGAAGCAGCTGGGCACCGGCTTCATGCACTTCAGTGCAGCGACTCGCAAATGTCCAGCCGAGAGCTGCTTCACAAGCAGGTTCCGCTGAGAATGCTCTGGGCTGCTTCAGAAAGGAAGGCGCAGCCCTTGCACTCCAGCACACAAGCTGGCCAGAAACAGGTTCTTACACCTCCAGTGCTGCCGAGTCCATGCAGCTTGAGCACACCCAGAAGGACGCGCCCAGAAAGAAGGCGTTCTTCAAGTACCCCCCACTCCTCCAAGTAGCCTTGAAACCGGGCGCAACGCGCTGCGGCTCGAAAGCTCCTCTCTCAGAGAGATGTGCCGTCACATGATGCACTCTCGCAGCTCCGTTGCCCACTTGCAGCAGCTGCTGCTACCAAAGCAAAAGGCTCCAGAAGTAAAAGCCACTGCTGCGCTGCACTTTCCCCTTGCCTCCCGTAAAGCACCAGAAACCGCCCGCTGCACGCTGTATTTCCATTCTCTGCCGCATCTGCCACTGTTACCTCGGCGCGTTGAAGCCTAAACCTGGGCACAGTTCTTTCCAGGGAAAGCTGGAAGAGAAAGAGGTAGCAGCACCAGTAGCTGCGAGTGGAACTTTCTGTTTTCAAGTGCTAACGTGAATCCGCAAAGGAGCCGGTGGCCAGGCACGCTTCCTCTTGCAGCCTGCGCGATGGCGCACGGCAGCTCGGTGCTCTGCCTTCATTCTTACGCTCTTCGTACCGTGTCGCGCTTTCATTCTGCCGGAGTCGAGCCGTCGTCTACTTCTCGCACAGGGAGCCGCGGTGCCGGCAGAGAAACCCTCCGTGCTGCTGCTTCTGCCGAAACACGCCTGGGCTATGCCCTTTCCCTCGCAGCGCTAGGTAGCACCACATTCTGTTTGCGCGGTAGCCTGAATCTCAACGGAAAGATTCTCGGCTACGTCTGGCACAGAGAACAGCTTTAGGTCAACAAGCTCACCCAGAGCTTACCCTCGACGCGTGCAAACCTGTACTTGCACCACATTCCAGTGGCAGCCCTCTTTCCTTTCCAGCCTGCACGGCGCCGTCAGATCGCGGTGCTCTCTGCACCTGCCCTCTCGCTTCCGAGTGCCGGCGCGCACACTACAGCCTTGCAGGGAGCGAAGAGGCGGAGAGGCGTCTCGCACAGAAGGACGGGCCAGGACGCAAAGATGGTCTTCCTTTCTCCTCCTCCTTGCCCGAATGGTGGTGCTGTGTTGAAAGTCTTGGCCAGCGAAAGGCTCATCCAGCAAGCGTTTCTCTCCTGACGCATTTCGCTGAGCGAGAGCTACACGGACACTTTCGACGCTGAGAAACAGCAAGAGAATGACGGTACGTCGAGCTGAGGAAAAGCCGTGCACAGCAGCCTGTGGCTGCGTGCAGTGTTCGCGCTGAAGAGCGGCAAAGCTCCAAGCCATCGCTGCGCTTCAGTTCTGTCCAGAGCCCAGAAAGCGAAGGACGAAGCAGCTGGGCACCGGCTTCATGCACTTCAGTGCAGCGACTCGCAAATGTCCAGCCGAGAGCTGCTTCACAAGCAGGTTCCGCTGAGAATGCTCTGGGCTGCTTCAGAAAGGAAGGCGCAGCCCTTGCACTCCAGCACACAAGCTGGCCAGAAACAGGTTCTTACACCTCCAGTGCTGCCGAGTCCATGCAGCTTGAGCACACCCAGTAGGGCGCGCCCAGAAAGAAGGCGTTCTTCAAGTACCCCCCACTCCTCCAAGTAGCCTTGAAACCGGGCGCAACGCGCTGCGGCTCGAAAGCTCCTCTCTCAGAGAGATGTGCCGTCACATGATGCACTCTCGCAGCTCCGTTGCCCACTTGCAGCAGCTGCTGCTACCAAAGCAAAAGGCTCCAGAAGTAAAAGCCACTGCTGCGCTGCACTTTCCCCTTGCCTCCCGTAAAGCACCAGAAACCGCCCGCTGCACGCTGTATTTCCATTCTCTGCCGCATCTGCCACTGTTACCTCGGCGCGTTGAAGCCTAAACCTGGGCACAGTTCTTTCCAGGGAAAGCTGGAAGAGAAAGAGGTAGCAGCACCAGTAGCTGCGAGTGGAACTTTCTGTTTTCAAGTGCTAACGTGAATCCGCAAAGGAGCCGGTGGCCAGGCACGCTTCCTCTTGCAGCCTGCGCGATGGCGCACGGCAGCTCGGTGCTCTGCCTTCATTCTTACGCTCTTCGTACCGTGTCGCGCTTTCATTCTGCCGGAGTCGAGCCGTCGTCTACTTCTCGCACAGGGAGCCGCGGTGCCGGCAGAGAAACCCTCCGTGCTGCTGCTTCTGCCGAAACACGCCTGGGCTATGCCCTTTCCCTCGCAGCGCTAGGTAGCACCACATTCTGTTTGCGCGGTAGCCTGAATCTCAACGGAAAGATTCTCGGCTACGTCTGGCACAGAGAACAGCTTTAGGTCAACAAGCTCACCCAGAGCTTACCCTCGACGCGTGCAAACCTGTACTTGCACCACATTCCAGTGGCAGCCCTCTTTCCTTTCCAGCCTGCACGGCGCCGTCAGATCGCGGTGCTCTCTGCACCTGCCCTCTCGCTTCCGAGTGCCGGCGCGCACACTACAGCCTTGCAGGGAGCGAAGAGGCGGAGAGGCGTCTCGCACAGAAGGACGGGCCAGGACGCAAAGATGGTCTTCCTTTCTCCTCCTCCTTGCCCGAATGGTGGTGCTGTGTTGAAAGTCTTGGCCAGCGAAAGGCTCATCCAGCAAGTGTTTCTCTCCTGACGCATTTCGCTGAGCGAGAGCTACACGGACACTTTCGACGCTGAGAAACAGCAAGAGAATGACGGTACGTCGAGCTGAGGAAAAGCCGTGCACAGCAGCCTGTGGCTGCGTGCAGTGTTCGCGCTGAAGAGCGGCAAAGCTCCAAGCCATCGCTGCGCTTCAGTTCTGTCCAGAGCCCAGAAGGCGAAGGACGAAGCAGCTGGGCACCGGCTTCATGCACTTCAGTGCAGCGACTCGCAAATGTCCAGCCTGTGGCTGCGTGCAGTGTTCACGCTGAAGAGCGGCAAAGCTCCAAGCCATCGCTGCGCTTCAGTTCTGTCCAGAGCCCAGAAGGCGAAGGACGAAGCAGCTGGGCACCGGCTTCATGCACTTCAGTGGAGAGACTCGCAAATGTCCAGCCGAGAGCTGCTTCACAAGCAGGTTCCGCTGAGAATGCTCTGGGCTGCTTCAGAAAGGAAGGCGCAGCCCTTGCACTCCAGCACACAAGCTGGCCAGAAACAGGTTCTTACACCTCCAGTGCTGCCGAGTCCATGCAGCTTGAGCACACCCAGAAGGACGCGCCCAGAAAGAAGGCGTTCTTCAAGTACCCCCCACTCCTCCAAGTAGCCTTGAAACCGGGCGCAACGCGCTGCGGCTCGAAAGCTCCTCTCTCAGAGAGATGTGCCGTCACATGATGCACTCTCGCAGCTCCGTTGCCCACTTGCAGCAGCTGCTGCTACCAAAGCAAAAGGCTCCAGAAGTAAAAGCCACTGCTGCGCTGCACTTTCCCCTTGCCTCCCGTAAAGCACCAGAAACCGCCCGCTGCACGCTGTATTTCCATTCTCTGCCGCATCTGCCACTGTTACCTCGGCGCGTTGAAGCCTAAACCTGGGCACAGTTCTTTCCAGGGAAAGCTGGAAGAGAAAGAGGTAGCAGCACCAGTAGCTGCGAGTGGAACTTTCTGTTTTCAAGTGCTAACGTGAATCCGCAAAGGAGCCGGTGGCCAAGCACGCTTCCTCTTGCAGCCTGCGCGATGGCGCACGGCAGCTCGGTGCTCTGCCTTCATTCTTACGCTCTTCGTACCGTGTCGCGCTTTCATTCTGCCGGAGTCGAGCCGTCGTCTACTTCTCGCACAGGGAGCCGCGGTGCCGGCAGAGAAACCCTCCGTGCTGCTGCTTCTGCCGAAACACGCCTGGGCTATGCCCTTTCCCTCGCAGCGCTAGGTAGCACCACATTCTGTTTGCGCGGTAGCCTGAATCTCAACGGAAAGATTCTCGGCTACGTCTGGCACAGAGAACAGCTTTAGGTCAACAAGCTCACCCAGAGCTTACCCTCGACGCGTGCAAACCTGTACTTGCACCACATTCCAGTGGCAGCCCTCTTTCCTTTCCAGCCTGCACGGCGCCGTCAGATCGCGGTGCTCTCTGCACCTGCCCTCTCGCTTCCGCGTGCCGGCGCGCACACTACAGCCTTGCAGGGAGCGAAGAGGCGGAGAGGCGTCTCGCACAGAAGGACGGGCCAGGACGCAAAGGTGGTCTTCCTTTCTCCTCCTCCTTGCCCGAATGGTGGTGCTGTGTTGAAAGTCTTGGCCAGCGAAAGGCTCATCCAGCAAGTGTTTCTCTCCTGACGCATTTCGCTGAGCGAGAGCTACACGGACACTTTCGACGCTGGGAAACAGCAAGACAATGACTGTACGTCGAGCTGAGGAAAAGCCGTGCACAGCAGCCTGTGGCTGCGTGCAGTGTTCGCGCTGAAGAGCGGCAAAGCTCCAAGCCATCGCTGCGCTTCAGTTCTGTCCAGAGCCCAGAAGGCGAAGGACGAAGCAGCTGGGCACCGGCTTCATGCACTTCAGTGCAGCGACTCGCAAATGTCCAGCCGAGAGCTGCTTCACAAGCAGGTTCCGCTGAGAATGCTCTGGGCTGCTTCAGAAAGGAAGGCGCAGCCCTTGCACTCCAGCACACAAGCTGGCCAGAAACAGGTTCTTACACCTCCAGTGCTGCCGAGTCCATGCAGCTTGAGCACACCCAGTAGGGCGCGCCCAGAAAGAAGGCGTTCTTCAAGTACCCCCCACTCCTCCAAGTAGCCTTGAAACCGGGCGCAACGCGCTGCGGCTCGAAAGCTCCTCTCTCAGAGAGATGTGCCGTCACATGATGCACTCTCGCAGCTCCGTTGCCCACTTGCAGCAGCTGCTGCTACCAAAGCAAAAGGCTCCAGAAGTAAAAGCCACTGCTGCGCTGCACTTTCCCCTTGCCTCCCGTAAAGCACCAGAAACCGCCCGCTGCACGCTGTATTTCCATTCTCTGCCGCATCTGCCACTGTTACCTCGGCGCGTTGAAGCCTAAACCTGGGCACAGTTCTTTCCAGGGAAAGCTGGAAGAGAAAGAGGTAGCAGCACCAGTAGCTGCGAGTGGAACTTTCTGTTTTCAAGTGCTAACGTGAATCCGCAAAGGAGCCGGTGGCCAGGCACGCTTCCTCTTGCAGCCTGCGCGATGGCGCACGGCAGCTCGGTGCTCTGCCTTCATTCTTACGCTCTTCGTACCGTGTCGCGCTTTCATTCTGCCGGAGTCGAGCCGTCGTCTACTTCTCGCACAGGGAGCCGCGGTGCCGGCAGAGAAACCCTCCGTGCTGCTGCTTCTGCCGAAACACGCCTGGGCTATGCCCTTTCCCTCGCAGCGCTAGGTAGCACCACATTCTGTTTGCGCGGTAGCCTGAATCTCAACGGAAAGATTCTCGGCTACGTCTGGCACAGAGAACAGCTTTAGGTCAACAAGCTCACCCAGAGCTTACCCTCGACGCGTGCAAACCTGTACTTGCACCACATTCCAGTGGCAGCGCTCTTTCCTTTCCAGCCTGCACGGCGCCGTCAGATCGCGGTGCTCTCTGCACCTGCCCTCTCGCTTCCGAGTGCCGGCGCGCACACTACAGCCTTGCAGGGAGCGAAGAGGCGGAGAGGCGTCTCGCACAGAAGGACGGGCCAGGACGCAAAGATGGTCTTCCTTTCTCCTCCTCCTTGCCCGAATGGTGGTGCTGTGTTGAAAGTCTTGGCCAGCGAAAGGCTCATCCAGTAAGTGTTTCTCTCCTGACGCATTTCGCTGAGCGAGAGCTACACGGACACTTTCGACGCTGGGAAACAGCAAGAGAATGACGGTACGTCGAGCTGAGGAAAAGCCGTGCACAGCAGCCTGTGGCTGCGTGCAGTGTTCGCGCTGAAGAGCGGCAAAGCTCCAAGCCATCGCTGCGCTTCAGTTCTGTCCAGAGCCCAGAAGGCGAAGGACGAAGCAGCTGGGCACCGGCTTCATGCACTTCAGTGCAGCGACTCGCAAATGTCCAGCCTGTGGCTGCGTGCAGTGTTCACGCTGAAGAGCGGCAAAGCTCCAAGCCATCGCTGCGCTTCAGTTCTGTCCAGAGCCCAGAAGGCGAAGGACGAAGCAGCTGGGCACCGGCTTCATGCACTTCAGTGGAGAGACTCGCAAATGTCCAGCCGAGAGCTGCTTCACAAGCAGGTTCCGCTGAGAATGCTCTGGGCTGCTTCAGAAAGGAAGGCGCAGCCCTTGCACTCCAGCACACAAGCTGGCCAGAAACAGGTTCTTACACCTCCAGTGCTGCCGAGTCCATGCAGCTTGAGCACACCCAGAAGGACGCGCCCAGAAAGAAGGCGTTCTTCAAGTACCCCCCACTCCTCCAAGTAGCCTTGAAACCGGGCGCAACGCGCTGCGGCTCGAAAGCTCCTCTCTCAGAGAGATGTGCCGTCACATGATGCACTCTCGCAGCTCCGTTGCCCACTTGCAGCAGCTGCTGCTACCAAAGCAAAAGGCTCCAGAAGTAAAAGCCACTGCTGCGCTGCACTTTCCCCTTGCCTCCCGTAAAGCACCAGAAACCGCCCGCTGCACGCTGTATTTCCATTCTCTGCCGCATCTGCCACTGTTACCTCGGCGCGTTGAAGCCTAAACCTGGGCACAGTTCTTTCCAGGGAAAGCTGGAAGAGAAAGAGGTAGCAGCACCAGTAGCTGCGAGTGGAACTTTCTGTTTTCAAGTGCTAACGTGAATCCGCAAAGGAGCCGGTGGCCAGGCACGCTTCCTCTTGCAGCCTGCGCGATGGCGCACGGCAGCTCGGTGCTCTGCCTTCATTCTTACGCTCTTCGTACCGTGTCGCGCTTTCATTCTGCCGGAGTCGAGCCGTCGTCTACTTCTCGCACAGGGAGCCGCGGTGCCGGCAGAGAAACCCTCCGTGCTGCTGCTTCTGCCGAAACACGCCTGGGCTATGCCCTTTCCCTCGCAGCGCTAGGTAGCACCACATTCTGTTTGCGCGGTAGCCTGAATCTCAACGGAAAGATTCTCGGCTACGTCTGGCACAGAGAACAGCTTTAGGTCAACAAGCTCACCCAGAGCTTACCCTCGACGCGTGCAAACCTGTACTTGCACCACATTCCAGTGGCAGCCCTCTTTCCTTTCCAGCCTGCACGGCGCCGTCAGATCGCGGTGCTCTCTGCACCTGCCCTCTCGCTTCCGCGTGCCGGCGCGCACACTACAGCCTTGCAGGGAGCGAAGAGGCGGAGAGGCGTCTCGCACAGAAGGACGGGCCAGGACGCAAAGATGGTCTTCCTTTCTCCTCCTCCTTGCCCGAATGGTGGTGCTGTGTTGAAAGTCTTGGCCAGCGAAAGGCTCATCCAGCAAGTGTTTCTCTCCTGACGCATTTCGCTGAGCGAGAGCTACACGGACACTTTCGACGCTGGGAAACAGCAAGAGAATGACGGTACGTCGAGCTGAGGAAAAGCCGTGCACAGCAGCCTGTGGCTGCGTGCAGTGTTCGCGCTGAAGAGCGGCAAAGCTCCAAGCCATCGCTGCGCTTCAGTTCTGTCCAGAGCCCAGAAGGCGAAGGACGAAGCAGCTGGGCACCGGCTTCATGCACTTCAGTGCAGCGACTCGCAAATGTCCAGCCTGTGGCTGCGTGCAGTGTTCACGCTGAAGAGCGGCAAAGCTCCAAGCCATCGCTGCGCTTCAGTTCTGTCCAGAGCCCAGAAGGCGAAGGACGAAGCAGCTGGGCACCGGCTTCATGCACTTCAGTGGAGAGACTCGCAAATGTCCAGCCGAGAGCTGCTTCACAAGCAGGTTCCGCTGAGAATGCTCTGGGCTGCTTCAGAAAGGAAGGCGCAGCCCTTGCACTCCAGCACACAAGCTGGCCAGAAACAGGTTCTTACACCTCCAGTGCTGCCGAGTCCATGCAGCTTGAGCACACCCAGAAGGACGCGCCCAGAAAGAAGGCGTTCTTCAAGTACCCCCCACTCCTCCAAGTAGCCTTGAAACCGGGCGCAACGCGCTGCGGCTCGAAAGCTCCTCTCTCAGAGAGATGTGCCGTCACATGATGCACTCTCGCAGCTCCGTTGCCCACTTGCAGCAGCTGCTGCTACCAAAGCAAAAGGCTCCAGAAGTAAAAGCCACTGCTGCGCTGCACTTTCCCCTTGCCTCCCGTAAAGCACCAGAAACCGCCCGCTGCACGCTGTATTTCCATTCTCTGCCGCATCTGCCACTGTTACCTCGGCGCGTTGAAGCCTAAACCTGGGCACAGTTCTTTCCAGGGAAAGCTGGAAGAGAAAGAGGTAGCAGCACCAGTAGCTGCGAGTGGAACTTTCTGTTTTCAAGTGCTAACGTGAATCCGCAAAGGAGCCGGTGGCCAGGCACGCTTCCTCTTGCAGCCTGCGCGATGGCGCACGGCAGCTCGGTGCTCTGCCTTCATTCTTACGCTCTTCGTACCGTGTCGCGCTTTCATTCTGCCGGAGTCGAGCCGTCGTCTACTTCTCGCACAGGGAGCCGCGGTGCCGGCAGAGAAACCCTCCGTGCTGCTGCTTCTGCCGAAACACGCCTGGGCTATGCCCTTTCCCTCGCAGCGCTAGGTAGCACCACATTCTGTTTGCGCGGTAGCCTGAATCTCAACGGAAAGATTCTCGGCTACGTCTGGCACAGAGAACAGCTTTAGGTCAACAAGCTCACCCAGAGCTTACCCTCGACGCGTGCAAACCTGTACTTGCACCACATTCCAGTGGCAGCCCTCTTTCCTTTCCAGCCTGCACGGCGCCGTCAGATCGCGGTGCTCTCTGCACCTGCCCTCTCGCTTCCGCGTGCCGGCGCGCACACTACAGCCTTGCAGGGAGCGAAGAGGCGGAGAGGCGTCTCGCACAGAAGGACGGGCCAGGACGCAAAGGTGGTCTTCCTTTCTCCTCCTCCTTGCCCGAATGGTGGTGCTGTGTTGAAAGTCTTGGCCAGCGAAAGGCTCATCCAGCAAGTGTTTCTCTCCTGACGCATTTCGCTGAGCGAGAGCTACACGGACACTTTCGACGCTGGGAAACAGCAAGACAATGACTGTACGTCGAGCTGAGGAAAAGCCGTGCACAGCAGCCTGTGGCTGCGTGCAGTGTTCGCGCTGAAGAGCGGCAAAGCTCCAAGCCATCGCTGCGCTTCAGTTCTGTCCAGAGCCCAGAAGGCGAAGGACGAAGCAGCTGGGCACCGGCTTCATGCACTTCAGTGCAGCGACTCGCAAATGTCCAGCCGAGAGCTGCTTCACAAGCAGGTTCCGCTGAGAATGCTCTGGGCTGCTTCAGAAAGGAAGGCGCAGCCCTTGCACTCCAGCACACAAGCTGGCCAGAAACAGGTTCTTACACCTCCAGTGCTGCCGAGTCCATGCAGCTTGAGCACACCCAGTAGGGCGCGCCCAGAAAGAAGGCGTTCTTCAAGTACCCCCCACTCCTCCAAGTAGCCTTGAAACCGGGCGCAACGCGCTGCGGCTCGAAAGCTCCTCTCTCAGAGAGATGTGCCGTCACATGATGCACTCTCGCAGCTCCGTTGCCCACTTGCAGCAGCTGCTGCTACCAAAGCAAAAGGCTCCAGAAGTAAAAGCCACTGCTGCGCTGCACTTTCCCCTTGCCTCCCGTAAAGCACCAGAAACCGCCCGCTGCACGCTGTATTTCCATTCTCTGCCGCATCTGCCACTGTTACCTCGGCGCGTTGAAGCCTAAACCTGGGCACAGTTCTTTCCAGGGAAAGCTGGAAGAGAAAGAGGTAGCAGCACCAGTAGCTGCGAGTGGAACTTTCTGTTTTCAAGTGCTAACGTGAATCCGCAAAGGAGCCGGTGGCCAGGCACGCTTCCTCTTGCAGCCTGCGCGATGGCGCACGGCAGCTCGGTGCTCTGCCTTCATTCTTACGCTCTTCGTACCGTGTCGCGCTTTCATTCTGCCGGAGTCGAGCCGTCGTCTACTTCTCGCACAGGGAGCCGCGGTGCCGGCAGAGAAACCCTCCGTGCTGCTGCTTCTGCCGAAACACGCCTGGGCTATGCCCTTTCCCTCGCAGCGCTAGGTAGCACCACATTCTGTTTGCGCGGTAGCCTGAATCTCAACGGAAAGATTCTCGGCTACGTCTGGCACAGAGAACAGCTTTAGGTCAACAAGCTCACCCAGAGCTTACCCTCGACGCGTGCAAACCTGTACTTGCACCACATTCCAGTGGCAGCGCTCTTTCCTTTCCAGCCTGCACGGCGCCGTCAGATCGCGGTGCTCTCTGCACCTGCCCTCTCGCTTCCGAGTGCCGGCGCGCACACTACAGCCTTGCAGGGAGCGAAGAGGCGGAGAGGCGTCTCGCACAGAAGGACGGGCCAGGACGCAAAGATGGTCTTCCTTTCTCCTCCTCCTTGCCCGAATGGTGGTGCTGTGTTGAAAGTCTTGGCCAGCGAAAGGCTCATCCAGTAAGTGTTTCTCTCCTGACGCATTTCGCTGAGCGAGAGCTACACGGACACTTTCGACGCTGGGAAACAGCAAGAGAATGACGGTACGTCGAGCTGAGGAAAAGCCGTGCACAGCAGCCTGTGGCTGCGTGCAGTGTTCGCGCTGAAGAGCGGCAAAGCTCCAAGCCATCGCTGCGCTTCAGTTCTGTCCAGAGCCCAGAAGGCGAAGGACGAAGCAGCTGGGCACCGGCTTCATGCACTTCAGTGCAGCGACTCGCAAATGTCCAGCCTGTGGCTGCGTGCAGTGTTCACGCTGAAGAGCGGCAAAGCTCCAAGCCATCGCTGCGCTTCAGTTCTGTCCAGAGCCCAGAAGGCGAAGGACGAAGCAGCTGGGCACCGGCTTCATGCACTTCAGTGGAGAGACTCGCAAATGTCCAGCCGAGAGCTGCTTCACAAGCAGGTTCCGCTGAGAATGCTCTGGGCTGCTTCAGAAAGGAAGGCGCAGCCCTTGCACTCCAGCACACAAGCTGGCCAGAAACAGGTTCTTACACCTCCAGTGCTGCCGAGTCCATGCAGCTTGAGCACACCCAGAAGGACGCGCCCAGAAAGAAGGCGTTCTTCAAGTACCCCCCACTCCTCCAAGTAGCCTTGAAACCGGGCGCAACGCGCTGCGGCTCGAAAGCTCCTCTCTCAGAGAGATGTGCCGTCACATGATGCACTCTCGCAGCTCCGTTGCCCACTTGCAGCAGCTGCTGCTACCAAAGCAAAAGGCTCCAGAAGTAAAAGCCACTGCTGCGCTGCACTTTCCCCTTGCCTCCCGTAAAGCACCAGAAACCGCCCGCTGCACGCTGTATTTCCATTCTCTGCCGCATCTGCCACTGTTACCTCGGCGCGTTGAAGCCTAAACCTGGGCACAGTTCTTTCCAGGGAAAGCTGGAAGAGAAAGAGGTAGCAGCACCAGTAGCTGCGAGTGGAACTTTCTGTTTTCAAGTGCTAACGTGAATCCGCAAAGGAGCCGGTGGCCAGGCACGCTTCCTCTTGCAGCCTGCGCGATGGCGCACGGCAGCTCGGTGCTCTGCCTTCATTCTTACGCTCTTCGTACCGTGTCGCGCTTTCATTCTGCCGGAGTCGAGCCGTCGTCTACTTCTCGCACAGGGAGCCGCGGTGCCGGCAGAGAAACCCTCCGTGCTGCTGCTTCTGCCGAAACACGCCTGGGCTATGCCCTTTCCCTCGCAGCGCTAGGTAGCACCACATTCTGTTTGCGCGGTAGCCTGAATCTCAACGGAAAGATTCTCGGCTACGTCTGGCACAGAGAACAGCTTTAGGTCAACAAGCTCACCCAGAGCTTACCCTCGACGCGTGCAAACCTGTACTTGCACCACATTCCAGTGGCAGCCCTCTTTCCTTTCCAGCCTGCACGGCGCCGTCAGATCGCGGTGCTCTCTGCACCTGCCCTCTCGCTTCCGCGTGCCGGCGCGCACACTACAGCCTTGCAGGGAGCGAAGAGGCGGAGAGGCGTCTCGCACAGAAGGACGGGCCAGGACGCAAAGGTGGTCTTCCTTTCTCCTCCTCCTTGCCCGAATGGTGGTGCTGTGTTGAAAGTCTTGGCCAGCGAAAGGCTCATCCAGCAAGTGTTTCTCTCCTGACGCATTTCGCTGAGCGAGAGCTACACGGACACTTTCGACGCTGGGAAACAGCAAGACAATGACTGTACGTCGAGCTGAGGAAAAGCCGTGCACAGCAGCCTGTGGCTGCGTGCAGTGTTCGCGCTGAAGAGCGGCAAAGCTCCAAGCCATCGCTGCGCTTCAGTTCTGTCCAGAGCCCAGAAGGCGAAGGACGAAGCAGCTGGGCACCGGCTTCATGCACTTCAGTGCAGCGACTCGCAAATGTCCAGCCGAGAGCTGCTTCACAAGCAGGTTCCGCTGAGAATGCTCTGGGCTGCTTCAGAAAGGAAGGCGCAGCCCTTGCACTCCAGCACACAAGCTGGCCAGAAACAGGTTCTTACACCTCCAGTGCTGCCGAGTCCATGCAGCTTGAGCACACCCAGTAGGGCGCGCCCAGAAAGAAGGCGTTCTTCAAGTACCCCCCACTCCTCCAAGTAGCCTTGAAACCGGGCGCAACGCGCTGCGGCTCGAAAGCTCCTCTCTCAGAGAGATGTGCCGTCACATGATGCACTCTCGCAGCTCCGTTGCCCACTTGCAGCAGCTGCTGCTACCAAAGCAAAAGGCTCCAGAAGTAAAAGCCACTGCTGCGCTGCACTTTCCCCTTGCCTCCCGTAAAGCACCAGAAACCGCCCGCTGCACGCTGTATTTCCATTCTCTGCCGCATCTGCCACTGTTACCTCGGCGCGTTGAAGCCTAAACCTGGGCACAGTTCTTTCCAGGGAAAGCTGGAAGAGAAAGAGGTAGCAGCACCAGTAGCTGCGAGTGGAACTTTCTGTTTTCAAGTGCTAACGTGAATCCGCAAAGGAGCCGGTGGCCAGGCACGCTTCCTCTTGCAGCCTGCGCGATGGCGCACGGCAGCTCGGTGCTCTGCCTTCATTCTTACGCTCTTCGTACCGTGTCGCGCTTTCATTCTGCCGGAGTCGAGCCGTCGTCTACTTCTCGCACAGGGAGCCGCGGTGCCGGCAGAGAAACCCTCCGTGCTGCTGCTTCTGCCGAAACACGCCTGGGCTATGCCCTTTCCCTCGCAGCGCTAGGTAGCACCACATTCTGTTTGCGCGGTAGCCTGAATCTCAACGGAAAGATTCTCGGCTACGTCTGGCACAGAGAACAGCTTTAGGTCAACAAGCTCACCCAGAGCTTACCCTCGACGCGTGCAAACCTGTACTTGCACCACATTCCAGTGGCAGCGCTCTTTCCTTTCCAGCCTGCACGGCGCCGTCAGATCGCGGTGCTCTCTGCACCTGCCCTCTCGCTTCCGAGTGCCGGCGCGCACACTACAGCCTTGCAGGGAGCGAAGAGGCGGAGAGGCGTCTCGCACAGAAGGACGGGCCAGGACGCAAAGATGGTCTTCCTTTCTCCTCCTCCTTGCCCGAATGGTGGTGCTGTGTTGAAAGTCTTGGCCAGCGAAAGGCTCATCCAGTAAGTGTTTCTCTCCTGACGCATTTCGCTGAGCGAGAGCTACACGGACACTTTCGACGCTGGGAAACAGCAAGAGAATGACGGTACGTCGAGCTGAGGAAAAGCCGTGCACAGCAGCCTGTGGCTGCGTGCAGTGTTCGCGCTGAAGAGCGGCAAAGCTCCAAGCCATCGCTGCGCTTCAGTTCTGTCCAGAGCCCAGAAGGCGAAGGACGAAGCAGCTGGGCACCGGCTTCATGCACTTCAGTGCAGCGACTCGCAAATGTCCAGCCTGTGGCTGCGTGCAGTGTTCACGCTGAAGAGCGGCAAAGCTCCAAGCCATCGCTGCGCTTCAGTTCTGTCCAGAGCCCAGAAGGCGAAGGACGAAGCAGCTGGGCACCGGCTTCATGCACTTCAGTGGAGAGACTCGCAAATGTCCAGCCGAGAGCTGCTTCACAAGCAGGTTCCGCTGAGAATGCTCTGGGCTGCTTCAGAAAGGAAGGCGCAGCCCTTGCACTCCAGCACACAAGCTGGCCAGAAACAGGTTCTTACACCTCCAGTGCTGCCGAGTCCATGCAGCTTGAGCACACCCAGAAGGACGCGCCCAGAAAGAAGGCGTTCTTCAAGTACCCCCCACTCCTCCAAGTAGCCTTGAAACCGGGCGCAACGCGCTGCGGCTCGAAAGCTCCTCTCTCAGAGAGATGTGCCGTCACATGATGCACTCTCGCAGCTCCGTTGCCCACTTGCAGCAGCTGCTGCTACCAAAGCAAAAGGCTCCAGAAGTAAAAGCCACTGCTGCGCTGCACTTTCCCCTTGCCTCCCGTAAAGCACCAGAAACCGCCCGCTGCACGCTGTATTTCCATTCTCTGCCGCATCTGCCACTGTTACCTCGGCGCGTTGAAGCCTAAACCTGGGCACAGTTCTTTCCAGGGAAAGCTGGAAGAGAAAGAGGTAGCAGCACCAGTAGCTGCGAGTGGAACTTTCTGTTTTCAAGTGCTAACGTGAATCCGCAAAGGAGCCGGTGGCCAGGCACGCTTCCTCTTGCAGCCTGCGCGATGGCGCACGGCAGCTCGGTGCTCTGCCTTCATTCTTACGCTCTTCGTACCGTGTCGCGCTTTCATTCTGCCGGAGTCGAGCCGTCGTCTACTTCTCGCACAGGGAGCCGCGGTGCCGGCAGAGAAACCCTCCGTGCTGCTGCTTCTGCCGAAACACGCCTGGGCTATGCCCTTTCCCTCGCAGCGCTAGGTAGCACCACATTCTGTTTGCGCGGTAGCCTGAATCTCAACGGAAAGATTCTCGGCTACGTCTGGCACAGAGAACAGCTTTAGGTCAACAAGCTCACCCAGAGCTTACCCTCGACGCGTGCAAACCTGTACTTGCACCACATTCCAGTGGCAGCCCTCTTTCCTTTCCAGCCTGCACGGCGCCGTCAGATCGCGGTGCTCTCTGCACCTGCCCTCTCGCTTCCGCGTGCCGGCGCGCACACTACAGCCTTGCAGGGAGCGAAGAGGCGGAGAGGCGTCTCGCACAGAAGGACGGGCCAGGACGCAAAGGTGGTCTTCCTTTCTCCTCCTCCTTGCCCGAATGGTGGTGCTGTGTTGAAAGTCTTGGCCAGCGAAAGGCTCATCCAGCAAGTGTTTCTCTCCTGACGCATTTCGCTGAGCGAGAGCTACACGGACACTTTCGACGCTGGGAAACAGCAAGAGAATGACGGTACGTCGAGCTGAGGAAAAGCCGTGCACAGCAGCCTGTGGCTGCGTGCAGTGTTCGCGCTGAAGAGCGGCAAAGCTCCAAGCCATCGCTGCGCTTCAGTTCTGTCCAGAGCCCAGAAGGCGAAGGACGAAGCAGCTGGGCACCGGCTTCATGCACTTCAGTGCAGCGACTCGCAAATGTCCAGCCTGTGGCTGCGTGCAGTGTTCACGCTGAAGAGCGGCAAAGCTCCAAGCCATCGCTGCGCTTCAGTTCTGTCCAGAGCCCAGAAAGCGAAGGACGAAGCAGCTGGGCACCGGCTTCATGCACTTCAGTGCAGCGACTCGCAAATGTCCAGCCGAGAGCTGCTTCACAAGCAGGTTCCGCTGAGAATGCTCTGGGCTGCTTCAGAAAGGAAGGCGCAGCCCTTGCACTCCAGCACACAAGCTGGCCAGAAACAGGTTCTTACACCTCCAGTGCTGCCGAGTCCATGCAGCTTGAGCACACCCAGAAGGACGCGCCCAGAAAGAAGGCGTTCTTCAAGTACCCCCCACTCCTCCAAGTAGCCTTGAAACCGGGCGCAACGCGCTGCGGCTCGAAAGCTCCTCTCTCAGAGAGATGTGCCGTCACATGATGCACTCTCGCAGCTCCGTTGCCCACTTGCAGCAGCTGCTGCTACCAAAGCAAAAGGCTCCAGAAGTAAAAGCCACTGCTGCGCTGCACTTTCCCCTTGCCTCCCGTAAAGCACCAGAAACCGCCCGCTGCACGCTGTATTTCCATTCTCTGCCGCATCTGCCACTGTTACCTCGGCGCGTTGAAGCCTAAACCTGGGCACAGTTCTTTCCAGGGAAAGCTGGAAGAGAAAGAGGTAGCAGCACCAGTAGCTGCGAGTGGAACTTTCTGTTTTCAAGTGCTAACGTGAATCCGCAAAGGAGCCGGTGGCCAGGCACGCTTCCTCTTGCAGCCTGCGCGATGGCGCACGGCAGCTCGGTGCTCTGCCTTCATTCTTACGCTCTTCGTACCGTGTCGCGCTTTCATTCTGCCGGAGTCGAGCCGTCGTCTACTTCTCGCACAGGGAGCCGCGGTGCCGGCAGAGAAACCCTCCGTGCTGCTGCTTCTGCCGAAACACGCCTGGGCTATGCCCTTTCCCTCGCAGCGCTAGGTAGCACCACATTCTGTTTGCGCGGTAGCCTGAATCTCAACGGAAAGATTCTCGGCTACGTCTGGCACAGAGAACAGCTTTAGGTCAACAAGCTCACCCAGAGCTTACCCTCGACGCGTGCAAACCTGTACTTGCACCACATTCCAGTGGCAGCCCT
>NW_027183899.1:0-41116 GCF_041296385.1 Aphelocoma coerulescens
CCTGCCGACCCAAATTCCCCCCCAAAAACCCCCCAAAACCCCCAAAATTCCAGAAAAAAAACCCCCAGAGACCCCCAAAAATCCCCTTAAAGACCCAACATTCCCAAATAAAAGCCCCAAACCCCCTAAATCTCCTCAGGACCCCTGCAAAGCCACCCCTTAGCCCCCGCCCATTTCCCCTTTAGCCCCGCCCCCTCCCGGCCCTGCCGACCCAAATTCCCCCCCAAAAACCCCCCAAAACCCCCAAAATTCCAAAAAAAACCCCCCCAGAGACCCCCAAAAATCCCCTTAAAGACCCAAAATTCCCAAATAAAAGCCCCAAACCCCCTAAATCTCCTCAGGACCCCTGCAAAGCCCCACCTTAGCCCCGCCCATTTCCCCTTTAGCCCCGCCCCCCTCCCGGCCCTGCCGACCCAAATTCCCCCCCAAAAACCCCCCAAAACCCCCAAAATTCCAAAAAAAACCCCCCCAGAGACCCCCAAAAATCCCCTTAAAGACCCAAAATTCCCAAATAAAAGCCCCAAACCCCCTAAATCTCCTCAGGACCCCTGCAAAGCCACCCCTTAGCCCCGCCCATTTCCCCTTTAGCCCCGCCCCCTCCCGGCCCTGCCGACCCAAATTCCCCCCCAAAAACCCCCCAAAACCCCCAAAATTCCAAAAAAAACCCCCCCCAGAGACCCCCAAAAATCCCCTTAAAGACCCAAAATTCCCAAATAAAAGCCCCAAACCCCCTAAATCTCCTCAGGACCCCTGCAAAGCCACCCCTTAGCCCCGCCCACTCCCCTGTAGCCCCACCCATTTCCCCTTTAGCCCCGCCCCCTCCCGGCCCTGCCGACCCAAATTCCCCCCCAAAAACCCCCCAAAACCCCCAAAATTCCAGAAAAAAACCCCCCCAGAGACCCCCAAAAATCCCCTTAAAGACCCAAAATTCCCAAATAAAAGCCCCAAACCCCCTAAATCTCCTCAGGACCCCTGCAAAGCCACCCCTTAGCCCCGCCCATTTCCCCTTTAGCCCCGCCCCCTCCCGGCCCTGCCGACCCAAATTCCCCCCCAAAAACCCCCCAAAACCCCCAAAATTCCAAAAAAAACCCCCCCCAGAGACCCCCAAAAATCCCCTTAAAGACCCAAAATTCCCAAATAAAAGCCCCAAACCCCCTAAATCTCCTCAGGACCCCTGCAAAGCCACCCCTTAGCCCCGCCCACTCCCCCTCTAGCCCCGCCCATTTCCCCTTTAGCCCCGCCCCCTCCCGGCCCTGCCGACCCAAATTCCCCCCCAAAAACCCCCCCAAAACCCCCAAAATTCCAAAAAAAACCCCCCCAGAGACCCCCAAAAATCCCCTTAAAGACCCAAAATTCCCAAATAAAAGCCCCAAACCCCCTAAATCTCCTCAGGACCCCTGCAAAGCCACCCCTTAGCCCCGCCCATTTCCCCCTTTAGCCCCGCCCCCTCCCGGCCCTGCCGACCCAAATTCCCCCCCAAAAACCCCCCAAAACCCCCAAAATTCCAAAAAAAAACCCCCCCAGAGACCCCCAAAAATCCCCTTAAAGACCCAAAATTCCCAAATAAAAGCCCCAAACCCCCTAAATTTCCTCAGGACCCCTGCAAAGCCACCCCTTAGCCCCGCCCACTCCCCCTCTAGCCCCGCCCATTTCCCCTTTAGCCCCGCCCCCTCCCGGCCCTGCCGACCCAAATTCCCCCCCCAAAACCCCCCAAAACCCCCAAAATTCCAAAAAAAAACCCCCCAGAGACCCCCAAAAATCCCCTTAATGGCCCAAAATTCCCAAATAAAAGCCCCAAACCCCCTAAATCTCCTCAGGACCCCCTGCAAAGCCACACCTTAGCCCCGCCCATTTCCCCTTTAGCCCCGCCCCCTCCCGGCCCTGCCGACCCAAATTCCCCCCCAAAAACCCCCCAAAACCCCCAAAATTCCAAAAAAAAACCCCCCCCAGAGACCCCCAAAAATCCCCTTAAAGACCCAAAATTCCCAAATAAAAGCCCCAAACCCCCTAAATCTCCTCAGGACCCCTGCAAAGCCACCCCTTAGCCCCGCCCACTCCCCCTCTAGCCCCGCCCATTTCCCCTTTAGCCCCGCCCCCTCCCGGCCCTGCCGACCCAAATTCCCCCCCAAAAACCCCCCAAAACCCCCAAAATTCCAAAAAAAAAACCCCCCAGAGACCCCCAAAAATCCCCTTAAAGACCCAAAATTCCCAAATAAAAGCCCCAAACCCCCTAAATCTCCTCAGGACCCCTGCAAAGCCACCCCTTAGCCCCGCCCATTTCCCCTTTAGCCCCGCCCCCTCCCGGCCCTGCCGACCCAAATTCCCCCCCAAAAACCCCCCAAAACCCCCAAAATTCCAAAAAAAACCCCCCCAGAGACCCCCAAAAATCCCCTTAAAGACCCAAAATTCCCAAATAAAAGCCCCAAACCCCCTAAATCTCCTCAGGACCCCTGCAAAGCCACCCCTTAGCCCCGCCCATTTCCCCTTTAAGCCCCGCCCCCTCCCGGCCCTGCCGACCCAAATTCCCCCCCAAAAACCCCCCAAAACCCCCAAAATTCCAAAAAAAAACCCCCCCAGAGACCCCCAAAAATCCCCTTAAAGACCCAAAATTCCCAAATAAAAGCCCCAAACCCCCTAAATCTCCTCAGGACCCCTGCAAAGCCACCCCTTAGCCCCGCCCATTTCCCCTTTAGCCCCGCCCCCTCCCGGCCCTGCCGAGCCCAAATTCCCCCCCAAAAACCCCCCAAAACCCCCAAAATTCCAAAAAAAACCCCCCCCAGAGACCCCCAAAAATCCCCTTAAAGACCCAAAATTCCCAAATAAAAGCCCCAAACCCCCTAAATCTCCTCAGGACCCCTGCAAAGCCACCCCTTAGCCCCGCCCACTCCCCCTCTAGCCCCGCCCATTTCCCCTTTAGCCCCGCCCCCTCCCGGCCCTGCCGACCCAAATTCCCCCCCAAAAACCCCCCAAAACCCCCAAAATTCCAAAAAAAAACCCCCCAGAGACCCCCAAAAATCCCCTTAAAGACCCAAAATTCCCAAATAAAAGCCCCAAACCCCCTAAATCTCCTCAGGACCCCTGCAAAGCCACCCCTTAGCCCCGCCCATTTCCCCTTTAGCCCCGCCCCCTCCCGGCCCTGCCGACCCAAATTCCCCCCCAAAAACCCCCCAAAACCCCCAAAATTCCAAAAAAAACCCCCCCAGAGACCCCCAAAAATCCCCTTAAAGACCCAAAATTCCCAAATAAAAGCCCCAAACCCCCTAAATCTCCTCAGGACCCCTGCAAAGCCACCCTTAGCCCCGCCCATTTCCCCTTTAGCCCCGCCCCCTCCCGGCCCTGCCGACCCAAATTCCCCCCCAAAAACCCCCCAAAACCCCCAAAATTCCAAAAAAAACCCCCCCAGAGACCCCCAAAAATCCCCTTAAAGACCCAAAATTCCCAAATAAAAGCCCCAAACCCCCTAAATCTCCTCAGGACCCCTGCACAGCCACCCCTTAGCCCCGCCCCATTTCCCCTTTAGCCCCGCCCCCTCCCGGCCCTGCCGACCCAAATTCCCCCCCAAAAACCCCCCAAAACCCCCAAAATTCCAGAAAAAAACCCCCCCAGAGACCCCCAAAAATCCCCTTAAAGACCCAAAATTCCCAAATAAAAGCCCCAAACCCCCTAAATCTCCTCAGGACCCCTGCAAAGCCACACCTTAGCCCCGCCCATTTCCCCTTTAGCCCCCGCCCCCTCCCGGCCCTGCCGACCCAAATTCCCCCCCAAAAACCCCCCAAAACCCCCAAAATTCCAAAAAAAAACCCCCCCAGAGACCCCCAAAAATCCCCTTAAAGACCCAAAATTCCCAAATAAAAGCCCCAAACCCCCTAAATCTCCTCAGGACCCCTGCAAAGCCACCCCTTAGCCCCGCCCACTCCCCCTCTAGCCCCGCCCATTTCCCCTTTAGCCCCGCCCCCTCCCGGCCCTGCCGACCCAAATTCCCCCCCAAAAACCCCCCAAAACCCCCAAAATTCCAAAAAAAAAACCCCCCCAGAGACCCCCAAAAATCCCCTTAATGACCCAAAATTCCCAAATAAAAGCCCCAAACCCCCTAAATCTCCTCAGGACCCCTGCAAAGCCACACCTTAGCCCCGCCCATTTCCCCTTTAGCCCCCGCCCCCTCCCGGCCCTGCCGACCCAAATTCCCCCCCAAAAACCCCCCAAAACCCCCAAAATTCCAAAAAAAACCCCCCCCAGAGACCCCCAAAAATCCCCTTAAAGACCCAAAATTCCCAAATAAAAGCCCCAAACCCCCTAAATCTCCTCAGGACCCCTGCAAAGCCACCCCTTAGCCCCGCCCACTTCCCCCTCTAGCCCCGCCCATTTCCCCTTTAGCCCCGCCCCCTCCCGGCCCTGCCGACCCAAATTCCCCCCCAAAAACCCCCCAAAACCCCCAAAATTCCAAAAAAAAACCCCCCCAGAGACCCCCAAAAATCCCCTTAAAGACCCAAAATTCCCAAATAAAAGCCCCAAACCCCCTAAATCTCCTCAGGACCCCTGCAAAGCCACCCCTTAGCCCCGCCCATTTCCCCTTTAGCCCCGCCCCCTCCCGGCCCTGCCGACCCAAATTCCCCCCCAAAAACCCCCCAAAACCCCCAAAATTCCAAAAAAAACCCCCCCAGAGACCCCCAAAAATCCCCTTAAAGACCCAAAATTCCCAAATAAAAGCCCCAAACCCCCTAAATTTCCTCAGGACCCCTGAAAAGCCACCCCTTAGCCCCCGCCCACTCCCCCTCTAGCCCCGCCCATTTCCCCTTTAGCCCCGCCCCCTCCCGGCCCTGCCGACCCAAATTCCCCCCCAAAAACCCCCCAAAACCCCCCAAAATTCCAAAAAAAAACCCCCCAGAGACCCCCAAAAATCCCCTTAATGGCCCAAAATTCCCAAATAAAAGCCCCAAACCCCCTAAATCTCCTCAGGACCCCTGCAAAGCCACACCTTAGCCCCGCCCATTTCCCCTTTAGCCCCGCCCCCTCCCGGCCCTGCCGACCCAAATTCCCCCCCAAAAACCCCCCAAAACCCCCAAAATTCCAAAAAAAAACCCCCCCAGAGACCCCCAAAAATCCCCTTAAAGACCCAAAATTCCCAAATAAAAGCCCCAAACCCCCTAAATCTCCTCAGGACCCCTGCAAAGCCACCCCTTAGCCCGCCCACTCCCCTCTAGCCCCGCCCATTTCCCCTTTAGCCCCGCCCCCTCCCGGCCCTGCCGACCCAAATTCCCCCCCAAAAACCCCCCAAAACCCCCAAAATTCCAAAAAAAAACCCCCCAGAGACCCCCAAAAATCCCCTTAAAGACCCAAAATTCCCAAATAAAAGCCCCAAACCCCCTAAATCTCCTCAGGACCCCTGCAAAGCCACCCCTTAGCCCCGCCCATTTCCCCTTTAGCCCCGCCCCCTCCCGGCCCTGCCGACCCAAATTCCCCCCAAAAACCCCCCAAAACCCCCCAAAATTCCAAAAAAACCCCCCCAGAGACCCCCAAAAATCCCCTTAAAGACCCAAAATTCCCAAATAAAAGCCCCAAACCCCCTAAATCTCCTCAGGACCCCTGCAAAGCCACCCCTTAGCCCCCGCCCCATTTCCCCTTTAGCCCCGCCCCCTCCCGGCCCTGCCGACCCAAATTCCCCCCCCAAAAACCCCCCAAAACCCCCAAAATTCCAAAAAAAAACCCCCCAGAGACCCCCAAAAATCCCCTTAAAGACCCAAAATTCCCAAATAAAAGCCCCAAACCCCCTAAATCTCCTCAGGACCCCTGCAAAGCCACCCCTTAGCCCCGCCCATTTCCCCTTTAGCCCCGCCCCCTCCCGGCCCTGCCGAGCCAAATTCCCCCCCAAAAACCCCCCAAAACCCCCAAAATTCCAAAAAAAAACCCCCCCAGAGACCCCCAAAAATCCCCTTAAAGACCCAAAATTCCCAAATAAAAGCCCCAAACCCCCTAAATCTCCTCAGGACCCCTGCAAAGCCACCCCTTAGCCCCGCCCACTCCCCCTCTAGCCCCGCCCATTTCCCCTTTAGCCCCGCCCCCTCCCGGCCCTGCCGACCCAAATTCCCCCCCAAAAACCCCCCAAAACCCCCAAAATTCCAAAAAAAAAACCCCCAGAGACCCCCAAAAATCCCCTTAAAGACCCAAAATTCCCAAATAAAAGCCCCAAACCCCCTAAATCTCCTCAGGACCCCTGCAAAGCCACCCCTTAGCCCCGCCCATTTCCCCTTTAGCCCCGCCCCCTCCCGGCCCTGCCGACCCAAATTCCCCCCCAAAAACCCCCCAAAACCCCCAAAATTCCAAAAAAAACCCCCCCAGAGACCCCCAAAAATCCCCTTAAAGACCCAAAATTCCCAAATAAAAGCCCCAAACCCCCTAAATCTCCTCAGGACCCCTGCAAAGCCACCCCTTAGCCCCGCCCATTTCCCCTTTAGCCCCGCCCCCTCCCGGCCCTGCCGACCCAAATTCCCCCCCAAAAACCCCCCAAAAACCCCCAAAATTCCAAAAAAAACCCCCCCAGAGACCCCCAAAAATCCCCTTAAAGACCCAAAATTCCCAAATAAAAGCCCCAAACCCCCTAAATCTCCTCAGGACCCCTGCACAGCCACCCCTTAGCCCCGCCCATTTCCCCTTTAGCCCCGCCCCCTCCCGGCCCTGCCGACCCAAATTCCCCCCCAAAAACCCCCCAAAACCCCCAAAATTCCAGAAAAAAAACCCCCCCAGAGACCCCCAAAAATCCCCTTAAAGACCCAAACATTCCAAATAAAAGCCCCAAACCCCCTAAATCTCCTCAGGACCCCTGCAAAGCCACACCTTAGCCCCGCCCATTTCCCCTTTAGCCCCGCCCCCTCCCGGCCCTGCCGACCCAAATTCCCCCCCAAAAACCCCCCAAAACCCCCAAAATTCCAAAAAAAAACCCCCCCAGAGACCCCCAAAAATCCCCTTAAAGACCCAAAATTCCCAAATAAAAGCCCCAAACCCCCTAAATCTCCTCAGGACCCCTGCAAAGCCACCCCTTAGCCCCGCCCACTCCCCCTCTAGCCCCGCCCATTTCCCCTTTAGCCCCGCCCCCTCCCGGCCCTGCCGACCCAAATTCCCCCCCAAAAACCCCCCAAAACCCCCAAAATTCCAAAAAAAAACCCCCCAGAGACCCCCAAAAATCCCCTTAATGGCCCAAAATTCCCAAATAAAAGCCCCAAACCCCCTAAATCTCAAATCCCCTTAATGGCCCAAAATTCCAAATAAAAGCCCCAAACCCCTAAATCTCCTCAGGACCCCTGCAAAGCCACCCCTTAGCCCCGCCCATTTCCCCTTTAGCCCCGCCCCCCTCCCGGCCCTGCCGACCCAAATTCCCCCCAAAAACCCCCAAAACCCCCAAAATTCCAAAAAAACCCCCCCAGAGACCCCCAAAAATCCCCTTAAAGACCCAAAATTCCCAAATAAAAGCCCCAAACCCCTAAATCTCCTCAGGACCCCTGCAAAGCCACCCCTTAGCCCCGCCCACTCCCCCTCTAGCCCCGCCCATTTCCCCTTTAGCCCCGCCCCCTCCCGGCCCTGCCGACCCAAATTCCCCCCCAAAAACCCCCCAAAACCCCCAAATTCCAAAAAAAACCCCCCAGAGACCCCCAAAAATCCCTTAAAGACCCAAAATTCCAAATAAAAGCCCCAAACCCCCTAAATCTCCTCAGGACCCCTGCAAAGCCACCCCTTAGCCCCGCCCATTTCCCTTTAGCCCCGCCCCCTCCCGGCCCTGCCGACCCAAATTCCCCCCCAAAAACCCCCCAAAACCCCCAAAATTCCAAAAAAAACCCCCCCAGAGACCCCCAAAAATCCCTTAAAGACCCAAAATTCCCAAATAAAAGCCCCAAACCCCCTAAATTTCCTCAGGACCCCTGAAAAGCCACCCCTTAGCCCCGCCCACTCCCCCTCTAGCCCCGCCCATTTCCCCTTTAGCCCCGCCCCCTCCCGGCCCTGCCGACCCCAAATTCCCCCCCCAAAACCCCCCAAAACCCCCAAAATTCCAAAAAAAAACCCCCCAGAGACCCCCAAAAATCCCCTTAATGGCCCAAAATTCCAAATAAAAGCCCCAAACCCCTAAATCTCCTCAGGACCCCTGCAAAGCCACCCCTTAGCCCCGCCCATTTCCCTTTAGCCCCGCCCCCTCCGGCCCTGCCGACCCAATTCCCCCCAAAAACCCCCAAAACCCCAAAATTCAAAAAAAACCCCCCCAGAGACCCCCAAAAATCCCCTTAAAGACCCAAAATTCCCAAATAAAAGCCCCAAACCCCCTAAATCTCCTCAGGACCCCTGCAAAGCCACCCCTTAGCCCCGCCCATTTCCCTTTAGCCCCGCCCCCTCCCGCCCTGCCGACCCAAATTCCCCCCCAAAAACCCCCCAAAACCCCCAAAATTCCAAAAAAAACCCCCCCAGAGACCCCCAAAAATCCCCTTAAAGACCCAAAATTCCCAAATAAAAGCCCCAAACCCCCTAAATCTCCTCAGGACCCTGCAAAGCCACCCCTTAGCCCCGCCCACTCCCCTCTAGCCCCGCCCATTTCCCCTTTAGCCCCGCCCCCTCCCGGCCCTGCCGACCCAAATTCCCCCCCAAAAACCCCCCAAAACCCCCAAAATTCCAAAAAAAAACCCCCCAGAGACCCCCAAAAATCCCCTTAAAGACCCAAAATTCCCAAATAAAAGCCCCAAACCCCCTAAATCTCCTAAGGACCCCTGCAAAGCCACCCCTTAGCCCCGCCCATTTCCCCTTTAGCCCCGCCCCTCCCGGCCCTGCCGACCCAAATTCCCCCCCAAAAACCCCCCAAAACCCCCAAAATTCCAAAAAAAAACCCCCCAGAGACCCCCAAAAATCCCCTTAAAGACCCAACATTCCCAAATAAAAGCCCCAAACCCCTAAATCTCCTCAGGACCCCTGCAAAGCCACCCTTTAGCCCCGCCCATTTCCCCTTTATCCCCGCCCCCTCCCGGCCCTGCCGACCCAAATTCCCCCCAAAAACCCCCCAAAACCCCAAAATTCCAAAAAAAAACCCCCCCAGAGACCCCCAAAAATCCCCTTAAAGACCCAAAATTCCCAAATAAAAGCCCCAAACCCCCTAAATCTCCTCAGGAACCCTGAAAAGCCACCCCTTAGCCCCGCCCACTCCCCCTCTAGCCCCGCCCATTTCCCCTTTAGCCCCGCCCCCTCCCGGCCCTGCCGACCCAAATTCCCCCCCCAAAACCCCCCAAAACCCCCAAAATTCCAAAAAAAAACACCCCCAGAGACCCCCAAAAATCCCCTTAATGGCCCAAAATTCCCAAATAAAAGCCCCAAACCCCTAAATCTTCTCAGGACCCCTGCAAAGCCACACCTTAGCCCCGCCCATTTCCCCTTTAGCCCCGCCCCCTCCCGGCCCTGCCGACCCAAATTCCCCCCAAAAACCCCCCAAAACCCCCAAAATTCCAAAAAAAACCCCCCCAGAGACCCCCAAAAATCCCTTAAAGACCCAAAATTCCCAAATAAAAGCCCCAAACCCCTAAATCTCCTCAAGACCCCTGCAAAGCCACACCTTAGCCCCGCCCATTTCCCCTTTAGCCCCGCCCCCTCCCGGCCCTGCCGACCCAAATTCCCCCCCAAAACCCCCAAAACCCCAAAATTCCAAAAAAACCCCCCCAGAGACCCCCAAAAATCCCTTAAAGACCCAAAATTCCCAAATAAAAGCCCCAAACCCCCTAAATCTCCTCAGGACCCTGCAAAGCCACCCCTTAGCCCCGCCCATTTCCCCTTTAGCCCCGCCCCCTCCCGGCCCTGCCGACCCAAATTCCCCCCCGAAAACCCCCCAAAACCCCCAAAATTCCAAAAAAAAACCCCCCCAGAGACCCCCAAAAATCCCCTTAAAGACCCAAAATTCCCAAATAAAAGCCCCAAACCCCCTAAATCTCCTCAGGACCCCTGCAAAGCCACCCCTTAGCCCCGCCCATTTCCCCTTTAGCCCCGCCCCCTCCCGGCCCTGCCGACCCAAATTCCCCCCCAAAAACCCCCCAAAACCCCCAAAATTCCAAAAAAAAACCCCCCAGAGACCCCCAAAAATCCCCTTAAAGACCCAAAATTCCCAAATAAAAGCCCCAAACCCCCTAAATCTCCTCAGGACCCCTGCAAAGCCACCCCTTAGCCCCGCCCATTTCCCCTTTAGCCCCGCCCCCTCCCGGCCCTGCCGACCCCAATTCCCCCCCAAAAACCCCCCAAAACCCCGAAAATTCCAAAAAAAAACCCCCCCAGAGACCCCCAAAAATCCCCTTAAAGACCCAAAATTCCCAAATAAAAGCCCCAAACCCCCTAAATCTCCTCAGGACCCCTGCAAAGCCACCCCTTAGCCCCGCCCACTCCCCCTCTAGCCCCCGCCCATTTCCCCTTTAGCCCCGCCCCCTCCCGGCCCTGCCGACCCAAATTCCCCCCCAAAAACCCCCCAAAACCCCCAAAATTCCAGAAAAAAACCCCCCAGAGACCCCCAAAAATCCCCTTAAAGACCCAAAATTCCTAAATAAAAGCCCAAACCCCCTAAATCTCCTCAGGACCCCTGCAAAGCCACCCCTTAGCTCCGCCCATTTCCCCTTTAGCCCCGCCCCCTCCCGGCCCTGCCGACCCAAATTCCCCCCCAAAAACCCCCCAAAACCCCCAAAATTCCAAAAAAAACCCCCCCAGAGACCCCCAAAAATCCCCTTAAAGACCCAAAATTCCCAAATAAAAGCCCCAAACCCCCTAAATCTCCTCAGGACCCCTGCAAAGCCACCCTTAGCCCCGCCCATTTCCCCTTTAGCCCCGCCCCCTCCCGGCCCTGCCGACCCAAATTCCCCCCCAAAAACCCCCCAAAACCCCCAAAATTCCAGAAAAAAACCCCCCAGAGACCCCCAAAAATCCCCTTAAAGACCCAACATTCCAAATAAAAGCCCCAAACCCCCTAAATCTCCTCAGGACCCCTGCAAAGCCACCCCTTAGCCCCGCCCATTTCCCCTTTAGCCCCGCCCCCTCCCGGCCCTGCCGACCCAAATTCCCCCCCCAAAAACCCCCCAAAACCCCCAAAAATTCCAAAAAAAACCCCCCCAGAGACCCCCAAAAATCCCCTTAAAGACCCAAAATTCCCAAATAAAAGCCCCAAACCCCCTAAATCTCCTCAGGACCCCTGAAAAGCCACCCCTTAGCCCCGCCCATTTCCCCTTTAGCCCCGCCCCCTCCCGGCCCTGCCGACCCAAATTCCCCCCCAAAAACCCCCCAAAACCCCCAAAATTCCAAAAAAAAACCCCCCCAGAGACCCCCAAAAATCCCCTTAAAGACCCAAAATTCCCAAATAAAAGCCCCAAACCCCCTAAATCTCCTCAGGACCCCTGCAAAGCCACCCCTTAGCCCCGCCCACTCCCCCTCTAGCCCCACCCATTTCCCCTTTAGCCCCGCCCCCTCCCGGCCCTGCCGACCCAAATTCCCCCCCAAAAACCCCCCAAAACCCCCAAAATTCCAGAAAAAACCCCCCAGAGACCCCCAAAAATCCCTTAAAGACCCAAAATTCCCAAATAAAAGCCCCAAACCCCCTAAATCTCCTCAGGACCCCTGCAAAGCCACCCCTTAGCCCCGCCCATTTCCCCTTTAGCCCCGCCCCCTCCCGGCCCTGCCGACCCAAATTCCCCCCCAAAAACCCCCCAAAACCCCCAAAATTCCAAAAAAACCCCCCCCAGAGACCCCCAAAAATCCCCTTAAAGACCCAAAATTCCCAAATAAAAGCCCCAAACCCCCTAAATCTCCTCAGGACCCCTGCAAAGCCACCCCTTAGCCCCGCCCACTCCCCCTCTAGCCCCGCCCATTTCCCCTTTAGCCCCGCCCCCTCCCGGCCCTGCCGACCCAAATTCCCCCCAAAAAACCCCCCAAAACCCCCAAAATTCCAAAAAAAACCCCCCCAGAGACCCCCAAAAATCCCCTTAAAGACCCAAAATTCCCAAATAAAAGCCCCAAACCCCCTAAATCTCCTCAGGACCCCTGCAAAGCCACCCCTTAGCCCCCGCCCATTTCCCTTTAGCCCCGCCCCCTCCCCGGCCCTGCCGACCCAAATTCCCCCCCAAAAACCCCCCAAAACCCCCAAAATTCCAAAAAAACCCCCCCCAGAGACCCCCAAAAATCCCCTTAAAGACCCAAAATTCCCAAATAAAAGCCCCAAACCCCCTAAATCTCCTCAGGACCCCTGCAAAGCCACCCCTTAGCCCCGCCCACTCCCCCTCTAGCCCCGCCCATTTCCCCTTTAGCCCCGCCCCCTCCCGGCCTGCCGACCCAAATTCCCCCCAAAAACCCGCCAAAACCCCCAAAATTCCAAAAAAAAACCCCCCCAGAGACCCCCAAAAATCCCCTTAAAGACCCAAAATTCCCAAATAAAAGCCCCAAACCCCCTAAATCTCCTCAGGACCCCTGCAAAGCCACCCCTTAGCCCCGCCCATTTCCCCTTTAGCCCCGCCCCCTCCCGGCCCTGCCGACCCAAATTCCCCCCCAAAAAACCCCCCAAAACCCCCAAAATTCCAAAAAAAACCCCCCCAGAGACCCCCAAAAATCCCCTTAAAGACCCAAAATTCCCAAATAAAAGCCCCAAACCCCCTAAATCTCCTCAGGACCCCTGCAAAGCCACCCCTTAGCCCCGCCCACTCCCCCTCTAGCCCCGCCCATTTCCCCTTTAGCCCCGCCCCCTCCCGGCCCTGCCGACCCAAATTCCCCCCCAAAAACCCCCCAAAACCCCAAAATTCCAAAAAAAAAACCCCCCAGAGACCCCCAAAAATCCCTTAAAGACCCAAAATTCCCAAATAAAAGCCCCAAACCCCCTAAATCTCCTAAGGACCCCTGCAAAGCCACCCCTTAGCCCCGCCCATTTCCCCTTTAGCCCGCCCCCTCCCGGCCCTGCCGACCCAAATTCCCCCCCAAAAACCCCCAAAACCCCCAAAATTCCAAAAAAAACCCCCCCAGAGACCCCCAAAAATCCCCTTAAAGACCCAAAATTCCCAAATAAAAGCCCCAAACCCCCTAAATCTCCTCAGGACCCCTGAAAAGCCACCCCTTAGCCCCGCCCACTCCCCCTCTAGCCCCGCCCATTTCCCCTTTAGCCCCGCCCCCTCCCGGCCCTGCCGACCCAAATTCCCCCCCCAAAACCCCCCAAAACCCCCAAAATTCCAAAAAAAAACCCCCCAGAGACCCCCAAAAATCCCCTTAATGGCCCAAAATTCCAAATAAAAGCCCCAAACCCGCTAAATCTCCTCAGGACCCCTGCAAAGCCACACCTTAGCCCCGCCCATTTCCCCTTTAGCCCCGCCCCCTCCCGGCCCTGCCGACCCAAATTCCCCCCCAAAAACCCCCCAAAACCCCCAAAATTCCAAAAAAAAACCCCCCCAGAGACCCCCAAAAATCCCCTTAAAGACCCAAAATTCCCAAATAAAAGCCCCAAACCCCCTAAATCTCCTCAGGACCCCTGCAAAGCCACCCCTTAGCCCCGCCCACTCCCCCTCTAGCCCCGCCCATTTCCCCTTTAGCCCCGCCCCCTCCCGGCCTGCCGACCCAAATTCCCCCCCAAAAACCCCCCAAAACCCCCAAAATTCCAAAAAAAAACCCCCCCAGAGACCCCCAAAAAATCCCTTAAAGACCCAAAATTCCCAAATAAAAGCCCAAACCCCCTAAATCTCCTCAGGACCCCTGCAAAGCCACCCCTTAGCCCCGCCCATTTCCCCTTTAGCCCCGCCCCCTCCCGGCCCTGCCGACCCAAATTCCCCCCCAAAAACCCCCCAAAACCCCCAAAATTCCAAAAAAAACCCCCCCAGAGACCCCCAAAAATCCCCTTAAAGACCCAAAATTCCCAAATAAAAGCCCCAAACCCCCTAAATCTCCTCAGGACCCCTGCAAAGCCCCACCTTACCGCCCATTTCCCCTTTAGCCCCGCCCCCTCCCGGCCCTGCCGACCCAAATTCCCCCCCAAAAACCCCCCAAAACCCCCAAAATTCCAAAAAAAAACCCCCCCAGAGACCCCCAAAAATCCCCTTAAAGACCCAAAATTCCCAAATAAAAGCCCCAAACCCCCTAAATCTCCTCAGGACCCCTGCAAAGCCACCCCTTAGCCCCGCCCATTTCCCCTTTAGCCCCGCCCCCTCCCGGCCCTGCCGACCCAAATTCCCCCCCAAAAACCCCCCAAAACCCCGAAAATTCCAAAAAAAACCCCCCCAGAGACCCCCAAAAATCCCCTTAAAGACCCAAAATTCCCAAATAAAAGCCCCAAACCCCCTAAATCTCCTCAGGACCCCTGCAAAGCCACCCCTTAGCCCCGCCCACTCCCCCTCTAGCCCCGCCCATTTCCCCTTTAGCCCCGCCCCCTCCCGGCCCTGCCGACCCAAATTCCCCCCCAAAAACCCCCCAAAACCCCCAAAATTCCAGAAAAAAACCCCCCCAGAGACCCCCAAAAATCCCCTTAAAGACCCAAAATTCCTAAATAAAAGCCCCAAACCCCCTAAATCTCCTCAGGACCCCTGCAAAGCCACCCCTTAGCCCCGCCCATTTCCCCTTTAGCCCCGCCCCCTCCCGGCCCTGCCGACCCAAATTCCCCCCCAAAAACCCCCCAAAACCCCCAAAATTCCAAAAAAAACCCCCCCAGAGACCCCCAAAAATCCCCTTAAAGACCCAAAATTCCCAAATAAAAGCCCCAAACCCCCTAAATCTCCTCAGGACCCCTGCAAAGCCACCCCTTAGCCCCGCCCACTCCCCCTCTAGCCCCGCCCATTTCCCCTTTAGCCCCGCCCCCTCCCGGCCCTGCCGACCCAAATTCCCCCCCAAAAACCCCCCAAAACCCCCAAAATTCCAAAAAAAAACCCCCCAGAGACCCCCAAAAATCGCCTTAAAGACCCAAAATTCCCAAATAAAAGCCCCAAACCCCCTAAATCTCCTCAGGACCCCTGCAAAGCCACCCCTTAGCCCCGCCCATTTCCCCTTTAGCCCCGCCCCCTCCCGGCCCTGCCGACCCAAATTCCCCCCCAAAACCCCCCCAAAACCCCCAAAATTCCAAAAAAAACCCCCCCAGAGACCCCCAAAAATCCCCTTAAAGACCCAAAATTCCCAAATAAAAGCCCCAAACCCCCTAAATCTCCTCAGGACCCCTGCAAAGCCACCCCTTAGCCCCGCCCATTTCCCCTTTAGCCCCGCCCCCTCCCGGCCCTGCCGACCCAAATTCCCCCCCAAAAACCCCCCAAAACCCCCAAAATTCCAGAAAAAAACCCCCCAGAGACCCCCAAAAATCCCCTTAAAGACCCAACATTCCCAAATAAAAGCCCCAAACCCCCTAAATCTCCTCAGGACCCCTGCAAAGCCACCCCTTAGCCCCGCCCATTTCCCCTTTAGCCCCGCCCCCTCCCGGCCCTGCCGACCCAAATTCCCCCCCAAAAACCCCCCAAAACCCCCAAAATTCCAAAAAAAAACCCCCCCAGAGACCCCCAAAAATCCCCTTAAAGACCCAAAATTCCCAAATAAAAGCCCCAAACCCCCTAAATCTCCTCAGGACCCCTGAAAAGCCACCCCTTAGCCCCGCCCATTTCCCCTTTAGCCCCGCCCCCTCCCGGCCCTGCCGACCCAAATTCCCCCCCAAAAACCCCCCAAAACCCCCAAAATTCCAAAAAAAACCCCCCCAGAGACCCCCAAAAATCCCCTTAAAGACCCAAAATTCCCAAATAAAAGCCCCAAACCCCCTAAATCTCCTCAGGACCCCTGCAAAGCCACCCCTTAGCCCCGCCCACTCCCCCTCTAGCCCCACCCATTTCCCCTTTAGCCCCGCCCCCTCCCGGCCCTGCCGACCCAAATTCCCCCCCAAAAACCCCCCAAAACCCCCAAAATTCCAGAAAAAACCCCCCAGAGACCCCCAAAAATCCCCTTAAAGACCCAAAATTCCCAAATAAAAGCCCCAAACCCCCTAAATCTCCTCAGGACCCCTGCAAAGCCACCCCTTAGCCCCGCCCATTTCCCCTTTAGCCCCGCCCCCTCCCGGCCCTGCCGACCCAAATTCCCCCCCAAAAACCCCCCAAAACCCCCAAAATTCCAAAAAAACCCCCCCCAGAGACCCCCAAAAATCCCCTTAAAGACCCAAAATTCCCAAATAAAAGCCCCAAACCCCCTAAATCTCCTCAGGACCCCTGCAAAGCCACCCCTTAGCCCCGCCCACTCCCCCTCTAGCCCCGCCCATTTCCCCTTTAGCCCCGCCCCCTCCCGGCCCTGCCGACCCAAATTCCCCCCCAAAAACCCCCCAAAACCCCCAAAATTCCAAAAAAAAACCCCCCCAGAGACCCCCAAAAATCCCCTTAAAGACCCAAAATTCCCAAATAAAAGCCCCAAACCCCCTAAATCTCCTCAGGACCCCTGCAAAGCCACCCCTTAGCCCCGCCCATTTCCCCTTTAGCCCCGCCCCCTCCCGGCCCTGCCGACCCAAATTCCCCCCCAAAAACCCCCCCAAAACCCCCAAAATTCCAAAAAAACCCCCCCCAGAGACCCCCAAAAATCCCCTTAAAGACCCAAAATTCCCAAATAAAAGCCCCAAACCCCCTAAATCTCCTCAGGACCCCTGCAAAGCCACCCCTTAGCCCCGCCCATTTCCCCTTTAGCCCCGCCCCCTCCCGGCCCTGCCGACCCAAATTCCCCCCCAAAAACCCCCCAAAACCCCCAAAATTCCAAAAAAAACCCCCCCAGAGACCCCCAAAAATCCCCTTAAAGACCCAAAATTCCCAAATAAAAGCCCCAAACCCCCTAAATCTCCTCAGGACCCCTGCAAAGCCACCCCTTAGCCCCGCCCACTCCCCCTCTAGCCCCGCCCATTTCCCCTTTAGCCCCGCCCCCTCCCGGCCCTGCCGACCCAAATTCCCCCCCAAAAACCCCCCAAAACCCCCAAAATTCCAAAAAAAACCCCCCCAGAGACCCCCAAAAATCCCCTTAAAGACCCAAAATTCCCAAATAAAAGCCCCAAACCCCCTAAATCTCCTCAGGACCCCTGAAAAGCCACCCCTTAGCCCCGCCCACTCCCCCTCTAGCCCCGCCCATTTCCCCTTTAGCCCCGCCCCCTCCCGGCCCTGCCGACCCAAATTCCCCCCCCAAAACCCCCCAAAACCCCCAAAATTCCAAAAAAAAACCCCCCAGAGACCCCCAAAAATCCCCTTAATGGCCCAAAATTCCCAAATAAAAGCCCCAAACCCCCTAAATCTCCTCAGGACCCCTGCAAAGCCACACCTTAGCCCCGCCCATTTCCCCTTTAGCCCCGCCCCCTCCCGGCCCTGCCGACCCAAATTCCCCCCCAAAAACCCCCCAAAACCCCCAAAATTCCAGAAAAAAACCCCCCCAGAGACCCCCAAAAATCCCCTTAAAGACCCAAAATTCCCAAATAAAAGCCCCAAACCCCCTAAATCTCCTCAGGACCCCTGCAAAGCCACCCCTTAGCCCCGCCCATTTCCCCTTTAGCCCCGCCCCCTCCCGGCCCTGCCGACCCAAATTCCCCCCCAAAAACCCCCCAAAACCCCCAAAATTCCAAAAAAAACCCCCCCAGAGACCCCCAAAAATCCCCTTAAAGACCCAAAATTCCCAAATAAAAGCCCCAAACCCCCTAAATCTCCTCAGGACCCCTGCAAAGCCACCCCTTAGCCCCGCCCATTTCCCCTTTAGCCCCGCCCCCTCCCGGCCCTGCCGACCCAAATTCCCCCCCGAAAACCCCCCAAAACCCCCAAAATTCCAAAAAAAACCCCCCCAGAGACCCCCAAAAATCCCCTTAAAGACCCAAAATTCCCAAATAAAAGCCCCAAACCCCCTAAATCTCCTCAGGACCCCTGCAAAGCCACCCCTTAGCCCCGCCCATTTCCCCTTTAGCCCCGCCCCCTCCCGGCCCTGCCGACCCAAATTCCCCCCCAAAAACCCCCCAAAACCCCCAAAATTCCAAAAAAAACCCCCCCAGAGACCCCCAAAAATCCCCTTAAAGACCCAAAATTCCCAAATAAAAGCCCCAAACCCCCTAAATCTCCTCAGGACCCCTGAAAAGCCACCCCTTAGCCCCGCCCACTCCCCCTCTAGCCCCGCCCATTTCCCCTTTAGCCCCGCCCCCTCCCGGCCCTGCCGACCCAAATTCCCCCCCAAAAACCCCCCAAAACCCCCAAAATTCCAAAAAAAACCCCCCCAGAGACCCCCAAAAATCCCCTTAAAGACCCAAAATTCCCAAATAAAAGCCCCAAACCCCCTAAATCTCCTCAGGACCCCTGCAAAGCCACCCCTTAGCCCCGCCCATTTCCCCTTTAGCCCCGCCCCCTCCCGGCCCTGCCGACCCAAATTCCCCCCCAAAAACCCCCCAAAACCCCCAAAATTCCAAAAAAAAACCCCCCAGAGACCCCCAAAAATCCCCTTAATGGCCCAAAATTCCCAAATAAAAGCCCCAAACCCCCTAAATCTCCTCAGGACCCCTGCAAAGCCACACCTTAGCCCCGCCCATTTCCCCTTTAGCCCCGCCCCCTCCCGGCCCTGCCGACCCAAATTCCCCCCCAAAAACCCCCCAAAACCCCCAAAATTCCAAAAAAACCCCCCCCAGAGACCCCCAAAAATCCCCTTAAAGACCCAAAATTCCCAAATAAAAGCCCCAAACCCCCTAAATCTCCTCAGGACCCCTGCAAAGCCACCCCTTAGCCCCGCCCACTCCCCCTCTAGCCCCGCCCATTTCCCCTTTAGCCCCGCCCCCTCCCGGCCCTGCCGACCCAAATTCCCCCCCAAAAACCCCCCAAAACCCCCAAAATTCCAAAAAAAACCCCCCCAGAGACCCCCAAAAATCCCCTTAAAGACCCAAAATTCCCAAATAAAAGCCCCAAACCCCCTAAATCTCCTCAGGACCCCTGCAAAGCCACCCCTTAGCCCCGCCCATTTCCCCTTTAGCCCCGCCCCCTCCCGGCCCTGCCGACCCAAATTCCCCCCCAAAAACCCCCCAAAACCCCCAAAATTCCAAAAAAAACCCCCCCAGAGACCCCCAAAAATCCCCTTAAAGACCCAAAATTCCCAAATAAAAGCCCCAAACCCCCTAAATTTCCTCAGGACCCCTGAAAAGCCACCCCTTAGCCCCGCCCACTCCCCCTCTAGCCCCGCCCATTTCCCCTTTAGCCCCGCCCCCTCCCGGCCCTGCCGACCCAAATTCCCCCCCCAAAACCCCCCAAAACCCCCAAAATTCCAAAAAAAAACCCCCCAGAGACCCCCAAAAATCCCCTTAATGGCCCAAAATTCCCAAATAAAAGCCCCAAACCCCCTAAATCTCCTCAGGACCCCTGCAAAGCCACCCCTTAGCCCCGCCCATTTCCCCTTTAGCCCCGCCCCCTCCCGGCCCTGCCGACCCAAATTCCCCCCCAAAAACCCCCCAAAACCCCCAAAATTCCAAAAAAAACCCCCCCAGAGACCCCCAAAAATCCCCTTAAAGACCCAAAATTCCCAAATAAAAGCCCCAAACCCCCTAAATCTCCTCAGGACCCCTGCAAAGCCACCCCTTAGCCCCGCCCATTTCCCCTTTAGCCCCGCCCCCTCCCGGCCCTGCCGACCCAAATTCCCCCCCAAAAACCCCCCAAAACCCCCAAAATTCCAAAAAAACCCCCCCCAGAGACCCCCAAAAATCCCCTTAAAGACCCAAAATTCCCAAATAAAAGCCCCAAACCCCCTAAATCTCCTCAGGACCCCTGCAAAGCCACCCCTTAGCCCCGCCCACTCCCCCTCTAGCCCCGCCCATTTCCCCTTTAGCCCCGCCCCCTCCCGGCCCTGCCGACCCAAATTCCCCCCCAAAAACCCCCCAAAACCCCCAAAATTCCAAAAAAAACCCCCCCAGAGACCCCCAAAAATCCCCTTAAAGACCCAAAATTCCCAAATAAAAGCCCCAAACCCCCTAAATCTCCTCAGGACCCCTGCAAAGCCACCCCTTAGCCCCGCCCATTTCCCCTTTAGCCCCGCCCCCTCCCGGCCCTGCCGACCCAAATTCCCCCCCGAAAACCCCCCAAAACCCCCAAAATTCCAAAAAAAACCCCCCCAGAGACCCCCAAAAATCCCCTTAAAGACCCAAAATTCCCAAATAAAAGCCCCAAACCCCCTAAATCTCCTCAGGACCCCTGCAAAGCCACCCCTTAGCCCCGCCCATTTCCCCTTTAGCCCCGCCCCCTCCCGGCCCTGCCGACCCAAATTCCCCCCCAAAAACCCCCCAAAACCCCCAAAATTCCAAAAAAAACCCCCCCAGAGACCCCCAAAAATCCCCTTAAAGACCCAAAATTCCCAAATAAAAGCCCCAAACCCCCTAAATCTCCTCAGGACCCCTGCAAAGCCACCCCTTAGCCCCGCCCATTTCCCCTTTAGCCCCGCCCCCTCCCGGCCCTGCCGACCCCAATTCCCCCCCAAAAACCCCCCAAAACCCCCAAAATTCCAAAAAAAACCCCCCCAGAGACCCCCAAAAATCCCCTTAAAGACCCAAAATTCCCAAATAAAAGCCCCAAACCCCCTAAATCTCCTCAGGACCCCTGCAAAGCCACCCCTTAGCCCCGCCCACTCCCCCTCTAGCCCCACCCATTTCCCCTTTAGCCCCGCCCCCTCCCGGCCCTGCCGACCCAAATTCCCCCCCAAAAACCCCCCAAAACCCCCAAAATTCCAGAAAAAACCCCCCAGAGACCCCCAAAAATCCCCTTAAAGACCCAAAATTCCCAAATAAAAGCCCCAAACCCCCTAAATCTCCTCAGGACCCCTGCAAAGCCACCCCTTAGCCCCGCCCATTTCCCCTTTAGCCCCGCCCCCTCCCGGCCCTGCCGACCCAAATTCCCCCCCAAAAACCCCCCAAAACCCCCAAAATTCCAAAAAAACCCCCCCCAGAGACCCCCAAAAATCCCCTTAAAGACCCAAAATTCCCAAATAAAAGCCCCAAACCCCCTAAATCTCCTCAGGACCCCTGCAAAGCCACCCCTTAGCCCCGCCCACTCCCCCTCTAGCCCCGCCCATTTCCCCTTTAGCCCCGCCCCCTCCCGGCCCTGCCGACCCAAATTCCCCCCCAAAAACCCCCCAAAACCCCCAAAATTCCAAAAAAAACCCCCCCAGAGACCCCCAAAAATCCCCTTAAAGACCCAAAATTCCCAAATAAAAGCCCCAAACCCCCTAAATCTCCTCAGGACCCCTGCAAAGCCACCCCTTAGCCCCGCCCATTTCCCCTTTAGCCCCGCCCCCTCCCGGCCCTGCCGACCCAAATTCCCCCCCAAAAACCCCCCAAAACCCCCAAAATTCCAAAAAAACCCCCCCCAGAGACCCCCAAAAATCCCCTTAAAGACCCAAAATTCCCAAATAAAAGCCCCAAACCCCCTAAATCTCCTCAGGACCCCTGCAAAGCCACCCCTTAGCCCCGCCCACTCCCCCTCTAGCCCCGCCCATTTCCCCTTTAGCCCCGCCCCCTCCCGGCCCTGCCGACCCAAATTCCCCCCCAAAAACCCGCCAAAACCCCCAAAATTCCAAAAAAAAACCCCCCCAGAGACCCCCAAAAATCCCCTTAAAGACCCAAAATTCCCAAATAAAAGCCCCAAACCCCCTAAATCTCCTCAGGACCCCTGCAAAGCCACCCCTTAGCCCCGCCCATTTCCCCTTTAGCCCCGCCCCCTCCCGGCCCTGCCGACCCAAATTCCCCCCCAAAAACCCCCCAAAACCCCCAAAATTCCAAAAAAACCCCCCCCAGAGACCCCCAAAAATCCCCTTAAAGACCCAAAATTCCCAAATAAAAGCCCCAAACCCCCTAAATCTCCTCAGGACCCCTGCAAAGCCACCCCTTAGCCCCGCCCACTCCCCCTCTAGCCCCGCCCATTTCCCCTTTAGCCCCGCCCCCTCCCGGCCCTGCCGACCCAAATTCCCCCCCAAAAACCCCCCAAAACCCCCAAAATTCCAAAAAAAAAAACCCCCCAGAGACCCCCAAAAATCCCCTTAAAGACCCAAAATTCCCAAATAAAAGCCCCAAACCCCCTAAATCTCCTAAGGACCCCTGCAAAGCCACCCCTTAGCCCCGCCCATTTCCCCTTTAGCCCCGCCCCCTCCCGGCCCTGCCGACCCAAATTCCCCCCCAAAAACCCCCCAAAACCCCCAAAATTCCAAAAAAAACCCCCCCAGAGACCCCCAAAAATCCCCTTAAAGACCCAAAATTCCCAAATAAAAGCCCCAAACCCCCTAAATCTCCTCAGGACCCCTGAAAAGCCACCCCTTAGCCCCGCCCACTCCCCCTCTAGCCCCGCCCATTTCCCCTTTAGCCCCGCCCCCTCCCGGCCCTGCCGACCCAAATTCCCCCCCCAAAACCCCCCAAAACCCCCAAAATTCCAAAAAAAAACCCCCCAGAGACCCCCAAAAATCCCCTTAATGGCCCAAAATTCCCAAATAAAAGCCCCAAACCCGCTAAATCTCCTCAGGACCCCTGCAAAGCCACACCTTAGCCCCGCCCATTTCCCCTTTAGCCCCGCCCCCTCCCGGCCCTGCCGACCCAAATTCCCCCCCAAAAACCCCCCAAAACCCCCAAAATTCCAAAAAAAACCCCCCCAGAGACCCCCAAAAATCCCCTTAAAGACCCAAAATTCCCAAATAAAAGCCCCAAACCCCCTAAATCTCCTCAGGACCCCTGCAAAGCCACCCCTTAGCCCCGCCCACTCCCCCTCTAGCCCCGCCCATTTCCCCTTTAGCCCCGCCCCCTCCCGGCCCTGCCGACCCAAATTCCCCCCCAAAAACCCCCCAAAACCCCCAAAATTCCAAAAAAAACCCCCCCAGAGACCCCCAAAAATCCCCTTAAAGACCCAAAATTCCCAAATAAAAGCCCCAAACCCCCTAAATCTCCTCAGGACCCCTGCAAAGCCACCCCTTAGCCCCGCCCATTTCCCCTTTAGCCCCGCCCCCTCCCGGCCCTGCCGACCCAAATTCCCCCCCAAAAACCCCCCAAAACCCCCAAAATTCCAAAAAAAACCCCCCCAGAGACCCCCAAAAATCCCCTTAAAGACCCAAAATTCCCAAATAAAAGCCCCAAACCCCCTAAATCTCCTCAGGACCCCTGCAAAGCCCCACCTTAGCCCCGCCCATTTCCCCTTTAGCCCCGCCCCCTCCCGGCCCTGCCGACCCAAATTCCCCCCCAAAAACCCCCCAAAACCCCCAAAATTCCAAAAAAAACCCCCCCAGAGACCCCCAAAAATCCCCTTAAAGACCCAAAATTCCCAAATAAAAGCCCCAAACCCCCTAAATCTCCTCAGGACCCCTGCAAAGCCACCCCTTAGCCCCGCCCATTTCCCCTTTAGCCCCGCCCCCTCCCGGCCCTGCCGACCCAAATTCCCCCCCAAAAACCCCCCAAAACCCCGAAAATTCCAAAAAAAACCCCCCCAGAGACCCCCAAAAATCCCCTTAAAGACCCAAAATTCCCAAATAAAAGCCCCAAACCCCCTAAATCTCCTCAGGACCCCTGCAAAGCCACCCCTTAGCCCCGCCCACTCCCCCTCTAGCCCCGCCCATTTCCCCTTTAGCCCCGCCCCCTCCCGGCCCTGCCGACCCAAATTCCCCCCCAAAAACCCCCCAAAACCCCCAAAATTCCAGAAAAAAACCCCCCAGAGACCCCCAAAAATCCCCTTAAAGACCCAAAATTCCTAAATAAAAGCCCCAAACCCCCTAAATCTCCTCAGGACCCCTGCAAAGCCACCCCTTAGCCCCGCCCATTTCCCCTTTAGCCCCGCCCCCTCCCGGCCCTGCCGACCCAAATTCCCCCCCAAAAACCCCCCAAAACCCCCAAAATTCCAAAAAAAACCCCCCCAGAGACCCCCAAAAATCCCCTTAAAGACCCAAAATTCCCAAATAAAAGCCCCAAACCCCCTAAATCTCCTCAGGACCCCTGCAAAGCCACCCCTTAGCCCCGCCCACTCCCCCTCTAGCCCCGCCCATTTCCCCTTTAGCCCCGCCCCCTCCCGGCCCTGCCGACCCAAATTCCCCCCCAAAAACCCCCCAAAACCCCCAAAATTCCAAAAAAAAACCCCCCAGAGACCCCCAAAAATCGCCTTAAAGACCCAAAATTCCCAAATAAAAGCCCCAAACCCCCTAAATCTCCTCAGGACCCCTGCAAAGCCACCCCTTAGCCCCGCCCATTTCCCCTTTAGCCCCGCCCCCTCCCGGCCCTGCCGACCCAAATTCCCCCCCAAAACCCCCCCAAAACCCCCAAAATTCCAAAAAAAACCCCCCCAGAGACCCCCAAAAATCCCCTTAAAGACCCAAAATTCCCAAATAAAAGCCCCAAACCCCCTAAATCTCCTCAGGACCCCTGCAAAGCCACCCCTTAGCCCCGCCCATTTCCCCTTTAGCCCCGCCCCCTCCCGGCCCTGCCGACCCAAATTCCCCCCCAAAAACCCCCCAAAACCCCCAAAATTCCAGAAAAAAACCCCCCAGAGACCCCCAAAAATCCCCTTAAAGACCCAACATTCCCAAATAAAAGCCCCAAACCCCCTAAATCTCCTCAGGACCCCTGCAAAGCCACCCCTTAGCCCCGCCCATTTCCCCTTTAGCCCCGCCCCCTCCCGGCCCTGCCGACCCAAATTCCCCCCCAAAAACCCCCCAAAACCCCCAAAATTCCAAAAAAAACCCCCCCAGAGACCCCCAAAAATCCCCTTAAAGACCCAAAATTCCCAAATAAAAGCCCCAAACCCCCTAAATCTCCTCAGGACCCCTGAAAAGCCACCCCTTAGCCCCGCCCATTTCCCCTTTAGCCCCGCCCCCTCCCGGCCCTGCCGACCCAAATTCCCCCCCAAAAACCCCCCAAAACCCCCAAAATTCCAAAAAAAACCCCCCCAGAGACCCCCAAAAATCCCCTTAAAGACCCAAAATTCCCAAATAAAAGCCCCAAACCCCCTAAATCTCCTCAGGACCCCTGCAAAGCCACCCCTTAGCCCCGCCCACTCCCCCTCTAGCCCCACCCATTTCCCCTTTAGCCCCGCCCCCTCCCGGCCCTGCCGACCCAAATTCCCCCCCAAAAACCCCCCAAAACCCCCAAAATTCCAGAAAAAACCCCCCAGAGACCCCCAAAAATCCCCTTAAAGACCCAAAATTCCCAAATAAAAGCCCCAAACCCCCTAAATCTCCTCAGGACCCCTGCAAAGCCACCCCTTAGCCCCGCCCATTTCCCCTTTAGCCCCGCCCCCTCCCGGCCCTGCCGACCCAAATTCCCCCCCAAAAACCCCCCAAAACCCCCAAAATTCCAAAAAAACCCCCCCCAGAGACCCCCAAAAATCCCCTTAAAGACCCAAAATTCCCAAATAAAAGCCCCAAACCCCCTAAATCTCCTCAGGACCCCTGCAAAGCCACCCCTTAGCCCCGCCCACTCCCCCTCTAGCCCCGCCCATTTCCCCTTTAGCCCGGCCCCCTCCCGGCCCTGCCGACCCAAATTCCCCCCCAAAAACCCCCCAAAACCCCCAAAATTCCAAAAAAAAACCCCCCCAGAGACCCCCAAAAATCCCCTTAAAGACCCAAAATTCCCAAATAAAAGCCCCAAACCCCCTAAATCTCCTCAGGACCCCTGCAAAGCCACCCCTTAGCCCCGCCCATTTCCCCTTTAGCCCCGCCCCCTCCCGGCCCTGCCGACCCAAATTCCCCCCCAAAAACCCCCCAAAACCCCCAAAATTCCAAAAAAACCCCCCCCAGAGACCCCCAAAAATCCCCTTAAAGACCCAAAATTCCCAAATAAAAGCCCCAAACCCCCTAAATCTCCTCAGGACCCCTGCAAAGCCACCCCTTAGCCCCGCCCATTTCCCCTTTAGCCCCGCCCCCTCCCGGCCCTGCCGACCCAAATTCCCCCCCAAAAACCCCCCAAAACCCCCAAAATTCCAAAAAAAACCCCCCCAGAGACCCCCAAAAATCCCCTTAAAGACCCAAAATTCCCAAATAAAAGCCCCAAACCCCCTAAATCTCCTCAGGACCCCTGCAAAGCCACCCCTTAGCCCCGCCCACTCCCCCTCTAGCCCCGCCCATTTCCCCTTTAGCCCCGCCCCCTCCCGGCCCTGCCGACCCAAATTCCCCCCCAAAAACCCCCCAAAACCCCCAAAATTCCAAAAAAAACCCCCCCAGAGACCCCCAAAAATCCCCTTAAAGACCCAAAATTCCCAAATAAAAGCCCCAAACCCCCTAAATCTCCTCAGGACCCCTGAAAAGCCACCCCTTAGCCCCGCCCACTCCCCCTCTAGCCCCGCCCATTTCCCCTTTAGCCCCGCCCCCTCCCGGCCCTGCCGACCCAAATTCCCCCCCCAAAACCCCCCAAAACCCCCAAAATTCCAAAAAAAAACCCCCCAGAGACCCCCAAAAATCCCCTTAATGGCCCAAAATTCCCAAATAAAAGCCCCAAACCCCCTAAATCTCCTCAGGACCCCTGCAAAGCCACACCTTAGCCCCGCCCATTTCCCCTTTAGCCCCGCCCCCTCCCGGCCCTGCCGACCCAAATTCCCCCCCAAAAACCCCCCAAAACCCCCAAAATTCCAGAAAAAAACCCCCCCAGAGACCCCCAAAAATCCCCTTAAAGACCCAAAATTCCCAAATAAAAGCCCCAAACCCCCTAAATCTCCTCAGGACCCCTGCAAAGCCACCCCTTAGCCCCGCCCATTTCCCCTTTAGCCCCGCCCCCTCCCGGCCCTGCCGACCCAAATTCCCCCCCAAAAACCCCCCAAAACCCCCAAAATTCCAAAAAAAACCCCCCCAGAGACCCCCAAAAATCCCCTTAAAGACCCAAAATTCCCAAATAAAAGCCCCAAACCCCCTAAATCTCCTCAGGACCCCTGCAAAGCCACCCCTTAGCCCCGCCCATTTCCCCTTTAGCCCCGCCCCCTCCCGGCCCTGCCGACCCAAATTCCCCCCCGAAAACCCCCCAAAACCCCCAAAATTCCAAAAAAAACCCCCCCAGAGACCCCCAAAAATCCCCTTAAAGACCCAAAATTCCCAAATAAAAGCCCCAAACCCCCTAAATCTCCTCAGGACCCCTGCAAAGCCACCCCTTAGCCCCGCCCATTTCCCCTTTAGCCCCGCCCCCTCCCGGCCCTGCCGACCCAAATTCCCCCCCAAAAACCCCCCAAAACCCCCAAAATTCCAAAAAAAACCCCCCCAGAGACCCCCAAAAATCCCCTTAAAGACCCAAAATTCCCAAATAAAAGCCCCAAACCCCCTAAATCTCCTCAGGACCCCTGAAAAGCCACCCCTTAGCCCCGCCCACTCCCCCTCTAGCCCCGCCCATTTCCCCTTTAGCCCCGCCCCCTCCCGGCCCTGCCGACCCAAATTCCCCCCCAAAAACCCCCCAAAACCCCCAAAATTCCAAAAAAAACCCCCCCAGAGACCCCCAAAAATCCCCTTAAAGACCCAAAATTCCCAAATAAAAGCCCCAAACCCCCTAAATCTCCTCAGGACCCCTGCAAAGCCACCCCTTAGCCCCGCCCATTTCCCCTTTAGCCCCGCCCCCTCCCGGCCCTGCCGACCCAAATTCCCCCCCAAAAACCCCCCAAAACCCCGAAAATTCCAAAAAAAACCCCCCCAGAGACCCCAAAAATCCCCTTAAAGACCCAAAATTCCCAAATAAAAGCCCCAAACCCCCTAAATCTCCTCAGGACCCCTGCAAAGCCACCCCTTAGCCCCGCCCACTCCCCCTCTAGCCCCGCCCCCTCCCGGCCCTGCCGACCCAAATTCCCCCCCAAAAACCCCCCAAAACCCCCAAAATTCCAAAAAAAAACCCCCCCAGAGACCCCCAAAAATCCCCTTAAAGACCCAAAATTCCCAAATAAAAGCCCCAAACCCCCTAAATCTCCTCAGGACCCCTGCAAAGCCACCCCTTAGCCCCGCCCATTTCCCCTTTAGCCCCGCCCCCTCCCGGCCCTGCCGACCCAAATTCCCCCCAAAAACCCCCCAAAACCCCCAAAATTCCAGAAAAAAAACCCCCAGAGACCCCCAAAAATCCCCTTAAAGACCCAACATTCCCAAATAAAAGCCCCAAACCCCCTAAATCTCCTCAGGACCCCTGCAAAGCCACCCCTTAGCCCCGCCCATTTCCCCTTTAGCCCCGCCCCCTCCCGGCCCTGCCGACCCAAATTCCCCCCCAAAAACCCCCCAAAACCCCCAAAATTCCAAAAAAAAACCCCCCCAGAGACCCCCAAAAATCCCCTTAAAGACCCAAAATTCCCAAATAAAAGCCCCAAACCCCCTAAATCTCCTCAGGACCCCTGCAAAGCCCCACCTTAGCCCCGCCCATTTCCCCTTTAGCCCCGCCCCCTCCCGGCCCTGCCGACCCAAATTCCCCCCCAAAAACCCCCCAAAACCCCCAAAATTCCAAAAAAAACCCCCCCAGAGACCCCCAAAAATCCCCTTAAAGACCCAAAATTCCCAAATAAAAGCCCCAAACCCCCTAAATCTCCTCAGGACCCCTGCAAAGCCACCCCTTAGCCCCGCCCATTTCCCCTTTAGCCCCGCCCCCTCCCGGCCCTGCCGACCCAAATTCCCCCCCAAAAACCCCCCAAAACCCCGAAAATTCCAAAAAAAACCCCCCCAGAGACCCCCAAAAATCCCCTTAAAGACCCAAAATTCCCAAATAAAAGCCCCAAACCCCCTAAATCTCCTCAGGACCCCTGCAAAGCCACCCCTTAGCCCCGCCCACTCCCCCTCTAGCCCCGCCCATTTCCCCTTTAGCCCCGCCCCCTCCCGGCCCTGCCGACCCAAATTCCCCCCCAAAAACCCCCCAAAACCCCCAAAATTCCAGAAAAAAACCCCCCAGAGACCCCCAAAAATCCCCTTAAAGACCCAAAATTCCTAAATAAAAGCCCCAAACCCCCTAAATCTCCTCAGGACCCCTGCAAAGCCACCCCTTAGCCCCGCCCATTTCCCCTTTAGCCCCGCCCCCTCCCGGCCCTGCCGACCCAAATTCCCCCCCAAAAACCCCCCAAAACCCCCAAAATTCCAAAAAAAACCCCCCCAGAGACCCCCAAAAATCCCCTTAAAGACCCAAAATTCCCAAATAAAAGCCCCAAACCCCCTAAATCTCCTCAGGACCCCTGCAAAGCCACCCCTTAGCCCCGCCCACTCCCCCTCTAGCCCCGCCCATTTCCCCTTTAGCCCCGCCCCCTCCCGGCCCTGCCGACCCAAATTCCCCCCCAAAAACCCCCCAAAACCCCCAAAATTCCAAAAAAAAAACCCCCCAGAGACCCCCAAAAATCGCCTTAAAGACCCAAAATTCCCAAATAAAAGCCCCAAACCCCCTAAATCTCCTCAGGACCCCTGCAAAGCCACCCCTTAGCCCCGCCCATTTCCCCTTTAGCCCCGCCCCCTCCCGGCCCTGCCGACCCAAATTCCCCCCCAAAACCCCCCCAAAACCCCCAAAATTCCAAAAAAAACCCCCCCAGAGACCCCCAAAAATCCCCTTAAAGACCCAAAATTCCCAAATAAAAGCCCCAAACCCCCTAAATCTCCTCAGGACCCCTGCAAAGCCACCCCTTAGCCCCGCCCATTTCCCCTTTAGCCCCGCCCCCTCCCGGCCCTGCCGACCCAAATTCCCCCCCAAAAACCCCCCAAAACCCCCAAAATTCCAGAAAAAAACCCCCCAGAGACCCCCAAAAATCCCCTTAAAGACCCAACATTCCCAAATAAAAGCCCCAAACCCCCTAAATCTCCTCAGGACCCCTGCAAAGCCACCCCTTAGCCCCGCCCATTTCCCCTTTAGCCCCGCCCCCTCCCGGCCCTGCCGACCCAAATTCCCCCCCAAAAACCCCCCAAAACCCCCAAAATTCCAAAAAAAACCCCCCCAGAGACCCCCAAAAATCCCCTTAAAGACCCAAAATTCCCAAATAAAAGCCCCAAACCCCCTAAATCTCCTCAGGACCCCTGAAAAGCCACCCCTTAGCCCCGCCCATTTCCCCTTTAGCCCCGCCCCCTCCCGGCCCTGCCGACCCAAATTCCCCCCCAAAAACCCCCCAAAACCCCCAAAATTCCAAAAAAAACCCCCCCAGAGACCCCCAAAAATCCCCTTAAAGACCCAAAATTCCCAAATAAAAGCCCCAAACCCCCTAAATCTCCTCAGGACCCCTGCAAAGCCACCCCTTAGCCCCGCCCACTCCCCCTCTAGCCCCACCCATTTCCCCTTTAGCCCCGCCCCCTCCCGGCCCTGCCGACCCAAATTCCCCCCCAAAAACCCCCCAAAACCCCCAAAATTCCAGAAAAAACCCCCCAGAGACCCCCAAAAATCCCCTTAAAGACCCAAAATTCCCAAATAAAAGCCCCAAACCCCCTAAATCTCCTCAGGACCCCTGCAAAGCCACCCCTTAGCCCCGCCCATTTCCCCTTTAGCCCCGCCCCCTCCCGGCCCTGCCGACCCAAATTCCCCCCCAAAAACCCCCCAAAACCCCCAAAATTCCAAAAAAACCCCCCCCAGAGACCCCCAAAAATCCCCTTAAAGACCCAAAATTCCCAAATAAAAGCCCCAAACCCCCTAAATCTCCTCAGGACCCCTGCAAAGCCACCCCTTAGCCCCGCCCACTCCCCCTCTAGCCCCGCCCATTTCCCCTTTAGCCCCGCCCCCTCCCGGCCCTGCCGACCCAAATTCCCCCCCAAAAACCCCCCAAAACCCCCAAAATTCCAAAAAAAACCCCCCCAGAGACCCCCAAAAATCCCCTTAAAGACCCAAAATTCCCAAATAAAAGCCCCAAACCCCCTAAATCTCCTCAGGACCCCTGCAAAGCCACCCCTTAGCCCCGCCCATTTCCCCTTTAGCCCCGCCCCCTCCCGGCCCTGCCGACCCAAATTCCCCCCCAAAAACCCCCCAAAACCCCCAAAATTCCAAAAAAAACCCCCCCCAGAGACCCCCAAAAATCCCCTTAAAGACCCAAAATTCCCAAATAAAAGCCCCAAACCCCCTAAATCTCCTCAGGACCCCTGCAAAGCCACCCCTTAGCCCCGCCCACTCCCCCTCTAGCCCCGCCCATTTCCCCTTTAGCCCCGCCCCCTCCCGGCCCTGCCGACCCAAATTCCCCCCCAAAAACCCGCCAAAACCCCCAAAATTCCAAAAAAAAAACCCCCCCAGAGACCCCCAAAAATCCCCTTAAAGACCCAAAATTCCCAAATAAAAGCCCCAAACCCCCTAAATCTCCTCAGGACCCCTGCAAAGCCACCCCTTAGCCCCGCCCATTTCCCCTTTAGCCCCGCCCCCTCCCGGCCCTGCCGACCCAAATTCCCCCCCAAAAACCCCCCAAAACCCCCAAAATTCCAAAAAAACCCCCCCCAGAGACCCCCAAAAATCCCCTTAAAGACCCAAAATTCCCAAATAAAAGCCCCAAACCCCCTAAATCTCCTCAGGGCCCCTGCAAAGCCACCCCTTAGCCCCGCCCACTCCCCCTCTAGCCCCGCCCATTTCCCCTTTAGCCCCGCCCCCTCCCGGCCCTGCCGACCCAAATTCCCCCCCAAAAACCCCCCAAAACCCCCAAAATTCCAAAAAAAAACCCCCCAGAGACCCCCAAAAATCCCCTTAAAGACCCAACATTCCCAAATAAAAGCCCCAAACCCCCTAAATCTCCTCAGGACCCCTGCAAAGCCACCCCTTAGCCCCGCCCATTTCCCCTTTAGCCCCGCCCCCTCCCGGCCCTGCCGACCCAAATTCCCCCCCAAAAACCCCCCAAAACCCCCAAAATTCCAAAAAAAACCCCCCCAGAGACCCCCAAAAATCCCCTTAAAGACCCAAAATTCCCAAATAAAAGCCCCAAACCCCCTAAATCTCCTCAGGACCCCTGAAAAGCCACCCCTTAGCCCCGCCCACTCCCCCTCTAGCCCCGCCCATTTCCCCTTTAGCCCCGCCCCCTCCCGGCCCTGCCGACCCAAATTCCCCCCCCAAAACCCCCCAAAACCCCCAAAATTCCAAAAAAAAACCCCCCAGAGACCCCCAAAAATCCCCTTAATGGCCCAAAATTCCCAAATAAAAGCCCCAAACCCCCTAAATCTCCTCAGGACCCCTGCAAAGCCACACCTTAGCCCCGCCCATTTCCCCTTTAGCCCCGCCCCCTCCCGGCCCTGCCGACCCAAATTCCCCCCCAAAAACCCCCCAAAACCCCCAAAATTCCAAAAAAAAACCCCCCCAGAGACCCCCAAAAATCCCCTTAAAGACCCAAAATTCCCAAATAAAAGCCCCAAACCCCCTAAATCTCCTCAGGACCCCTGCAAAGCCACCCCTTAGCCCCGCCCATTTCCCCTTTAGCCCCGCCCCCTCCCGGCCCTGCCGACCCAAATTCCCCCCCAAAAACCCCCCAAAACCCCCAAAATTCCAAAAAAAACCCCCCCAGAGACCCCCAAAAATCCCCTTAAAGACCCAAAATTCCCAAATAAAAGCCCCAAACCCCCTAAATCTCCTCAGGACCCCTGCAAAGCCACCCCTTAGCCCCGCCCACTCCCCCTCTAGCCCCGCCCATTTCCCCTTTAGCCCCGCCCCCTCCCGGCCCTGCCGACCCAAATTCCCCCCCAAAAACCCCCCAAAACCCCCAAAATTCCAAAAAAAACCCCCCCAGAGACCCCCAAAAATCCCCTTAAAGACCCAAAATTCCCAAATAAAAGCCCCAAACCCCCTAAATCTCCTCAGGACCCCTGCAAAGCCACCCCTTAGCCCCGCCCATTTCCCCTTTAGCCCCGCCCCCTCCCGGCCCTGCCGACCCAAATTCCCCCCCAAAAACCCCCCAAAACCCCGAAAATTCCAAAAAAAACCCCCCCCAGAGACCCCAAAAATCCCCTTAAAGACCCAAAATTCCCAAATAAAAGCCCCAAACCCCCTAAATCTCCTCAGGACCCCTGCAAAGCCACCCCTTAGCCCCGCCCACTCCCCCTCTAGCCCCGCCCCCTCCCGGCCCTGCCGACCCAAATTCCCCCCCAAAAACCCCCCAAAACCCCCAAAATTCCAAAAAAAACCCCCCCAGAGACCCCCAAAAATCCCCTTAAAGACCCAAAATTCCCAAATAAAAGCCCCAAACCCCCTAAATCTCCTCAGGACCCCTGCAAAGCCACCCCTTAGCCCCGCCCATTTCCCCTTTAGCCCCGCCCCCTCCCGGCCCTGCCGACCCAAATTCCCCCCCAAAAACCCCCCAAAACCCCCAAAATTCCAGAAAAAAAACCCCCAGAGACCCCCAAAAATCCCCTTAAAGACCCAACATTCCCAAATAAAAGCCCCAAACCCCCTAAATCTCCTCAGGACCCCTGCAAAGCCACCCCTTAGCCCCGCCCATTTCCCCTTTAGCCCCGCCCCCTCCCGGCCCTGCCGACCCAAATTCCCCCCCAAAAACCCCCCAAAACCCCCAAAATTCCAAAAAAAAACCCCCCAGAGACCCCCAAAAATCCCCTTAAAGACCCAAAATTCCCAAATAAAAGCCCCAAACCCCCTAAATCTCCTCAGGACCCCTGAAAAGCCACCCCTTAGCCCCGCCCACTCCCCCTCTAGCCCCGCCCATTTCCCCTTTAGCCATGCTCCCTCCCGGCCATGCCGACCCAAATTCCCCCCCAAAAACCCCCCAAAACCCCCAAAATTCCAAAAAAAAAACCCCCCAGAGACCCCCAAAAATCCCCTTAAAGACCCAAAATTCCCAAATAAAAGCCCCAAACCCCCTAAATCTCCTCAGGACCCCTGCAAAGCCACCCCTTAGCCCCGCCCATTTCCCCTTTAGCCCCGCCCCCTCCCGGCCCTGCCGACCCAAATTCCCCCCCAAAAACCCCCCAAAACCCCCAAAATTCCAAAAAAAACCCCCCAGAGACCCCCAAAAATCCCCTTAAAGACCCAAAATTCCCAAATAAAAGCCCCAAACCCCCTAAATCTCCTCAGGACCCCTGCAAAGCCACCCCTTAGCCCCGCCCATTTCCCCTTTAGCCCCGCCCCCTCCCGGCCCTGCCGACCCAAATTCCCCCCCAAAAACCCCCCAAAACCCCCAAAATTCAAAAAAAAAAACCCCCCAGAGACCCCCAAAAATCCCCTTAAAGACCCAAAATTCCCAAATAAAAGCCCCAAACCCCCTAAATCTCCTCAGGACCTCTGCAAAGCCACCCCTTAGCCCCGCCCATTTCCCCTTTAGCCCCGCCCCCTCCCGGCCCTGCCGACCCAAATTCCCCCCCAAAAACCCCCCAAAACCCCCAAAATTCCAAAAAAAAAACCCCCCAGAGACCCCCAAAAATCCCCTTAAAGACCCAAAATTCCCAAATAAAAGCCCCAAACCCCCTAAATCTCCTCAGGACCCCTGCAAAGCCACCCCTTAGCCCCGCCCATTTCCCCTTTAGCCCCGCCCCCTCCCGGCCCTGCCGACCCAAATTCCCCCCCAAAAACCCCCCCAAAACCCCCAAAATTCCAGAAAAAAAAACCCCCAGAGACCCCCAAAAATCCCCTTAAAGACCCAACATTCCCAAATAAAAGCCCCAAACCCCCTAAATCTCCTCAGGACCTCTGCAAAGCCACCCCTTAGCCACGCCCATTTCCCCTTTAGCCCCGCCCCCTCCCGGCCCTGCCGACCCAAATTCCCCCCCAAAAACCCCCCAAAACCCCCAAAATTCCAAAAAAAACCCCCCCAGAGACCCCCAAAAATCCCCTTAAAGACCCAAAATTCCCAAATAAAAGCCCCAAACCCCCTAAATCTCCTCAGGACCCCTGAAAAGCCACCCCTTAGCCCCGCCCACTCCCCCTCTAGCCCCGCCCATTTCCCCTTTAGCCCCGCCCCCTCCCGGCCCTGCCGACCCAAATTCCCCCCCAAAAACCCCCCAAAACCCCCAAAATTCCAAAAAAAAAACCCCCCAGAGACCCCCAAAAATCCCCTTAAAGACCCAAAATTCCCAAATAAAAGCCCCAAACCCCCTAAATCTCCTCAGGACCCCTGCAAAGCCACACCTTAGCCCCGCCCATTTCCCCTTTAGCCCCGCCCCCTCCCGGCCCTGCCGACCCAAATTCCCCCCCAAAAACCCCCCAAAACTCCCAAAATTCCAAAAAAAAACCCCCCAGAGACCCCCAAAAATCCTCTTAAAGACCCAAAATTCCCAAATAAAAGCCCCAAACCCCCTAAATCTCCTCAGGACCCCTGCAAAGCCACCCCTTAGCCCCGCCCATTTCCCCTTTAGCCCCGCCCCCTCCCGGCCCTGCCGACCCAAATTCCCCCCCAAAAACCCCCCAAAACCCCCAAAATTCCAAAAAAAACCCCCCCAGAGACCCCCAAAAATCCCCTTAAAGACCCAAAATTCCCAAATAAAAGCCCCAAACCCCCTAAATCTCCTCAGGACCCCTGCACAGCCACCCCTTAGCCCCGCCCATTTCCCCTTTAGCCCCGCCCCCTCCCGGCCCTGCCGACCCAAATTCCCCCCCAAAAACCCCCCAAAACCCCCAAAATTCCAGAAAAAAACCCCCCAGAGACCCCCAAAAATCCCCTTAAAGACCCAACATTCCCAAATAAAAGCCCCAAACCCCCTAAATCTCCTCAGGACCCCTGCAAAGCCACACCTTAGCCCCGCCCATTTCCCCTTTAGCCCCGCCCCCTCCCGGCTCTGCCGACCCAAATTCCCCCCCAAAAACCCCCCAAAACCCCCAAAATTCCAAAAAAAACCCCCCCAGAGACCCCCAAAAATCCCCTTAAAGACCCAAAATTCCCAAATAAAAGCCCCAAACCCCCTAAATCTCCTCAGGACCCCTGAAAAGCCACCCCTTAGCCCCGCCCACTCCCCCTCTAGCCCCGCCCATTTCCCCTTTATCCCGCCCCCTCCCGGCCCTGCCGACCCAAATTCCCCCCAAAAACCCCCCAAAACCCCAAAATTCCAAAAAAAAACCCCCCAGAGACCCCCAAAAATCCCCTTAATGGCCCAAAATTCCCAAATAAAAGCCCCAAACCCCTAAATCTCCTCAGGACCCCTGCAAAGCCACCCCTTAGCCCCGCCCACTCCCCCTCTAGCCCCCGCCCATTTCCCTTTAGCCCCGCCCCCTCCCGGCCCTGCCGACCCAAATTCCCCCCCAAAAACCCCCCAAAACCCCCAAAATTCCAAAAAAAAAACCCCCCAGAGACCCCCAAAAATCCCCTTAAAGACCCAAAATTCCCAAATAAAAGCCCCAAACCCCCTAAATCTCCTCAGGACCCCTGCAAAGCCACCCCTTAGCCCCGCCCATTTCCCCTTTAGCCCCGCCCCCTCCCGGCCCTGCCGACCCAAATTCCCCCCCAAAAACCCCCCCAAAACCCCCCAAAATTCCAAAAAAAACCCCCCCAGAGACCCCCAAAAAATCCCCTTAAAGACCCAAAATTCCCAAATAAAAGCCCCAAACCCCCTAAATCTCCTCAGGACCCCTGCAAAGCCACCCCTTAGCCCCGCCCATTTCCCCTTTAGCCCCGCCCCCTCCCGGCCCTGCCGACCCAAATTCCCCCCCAAAAACCCCCCAAAACCCCCAAAATTCCAAAAAAAACCCCCCCAGAGACCCCCAAAAATCCCCTTAAAGACCCAAAATTCCCAAATAAAAGCCCCAAACCCCCTAAATCTCCTCAGGACCCCTGAAAAGCCACCCCTTAGCCCCGCCCATTTCCCCTTTAGCCCCGCCCCCTCCCGGCCCTGCCGACCCAAATTCCCCCCCAAAAACCCCCCAAAACCCCCAAAATTCCAAAAAAAACCCCCCCAGAGACCCCCAAAAATCCCCTTAAAGACCCAAAATTCCCAAATAAAAGCCCCAAACCCCCTAAATCTCCTCAGGACCCCTGCAAAGCCACCCCTTAGCCCCGCCCACTCCCCCTCTAGCCCCGCCCATTTCCCCTTTAGCCCCGCCCCCTCCGGCCCTGCCGACCCAAATTCCCCCCCAAAAACCCCCCAAAACCCCCAAAATTCCAGAAAAAAACCCCCCAGAGACCCCCAAAAATCCCCTTAAAGACCCAAAATTCCCAAATAAAAAGCCCCAAACCCCCTAAATCTCCTCAGGACCCCTGCAAAGCCACCCCTTAGCCCCGCCCATTTCCCCTTTAGCCCCGCCCCCTCCCGGCCCTGCCGACCCAAATTCCCCCCCAAAAACCCCCCAAAACCCCCAAAATTCCAAAAAAAACCCCCCCAGAGACCCCCAAAAATCCCCTTAAAGACCCAAAATTCCCAAATAAAAGCCCCAAACCCCTAAATCTCCTCAGGACCCCTGCAAAGCCACCCCTTAGCCCCGCCCACTCCCCCTCTAGCCCCGCCCATTTCCCCTTTAGCCCGCCCCCTCCCGGCCCTGCCGACCCAAATTCCCCCCCAAAAACCCCCCAAAACCCCCAAAATTCCAAAAAAAAACCCCCCCAGAGACCCCCAAAAATCCCCTTAAAGACCCAAAATTCCCAAATAAAAGCCCCAAACCCCCTAAATCTCCTCAGGACCCCTGCAAAGCCACCCCTTAGCCCCGCCCATTTCCCCTTTAGCCCCGCCCCCTCCCGGCCCTGCCGACCCAAATTCCCCCCCAAAAACCCGCCAAAACCCCCAAAATTCCAAAAAAAACCCCCCCCAGAGACCCCCAAAAATCCCCTTAAAGACCCAAAATTCCCAAATAAAAGCCCCAAACCCCCTAAATCTCCTCAGGACCCCTGCAAAGCCACCCCTTAGCCCCGCCCATTTCCCTTTAGCCCCCGCCCCCTCCCGGCCCTGCCGACCCAAATTCCCCCCCAAAAACCCCCCAAAAACCCCCAAAATTCCAAAAAAAACCCCCCCCAGAGACCCCCAAAAATCCCCTTAAAGACCCAAAATTCCCAAATAAAAGCCCCAAACCCCCTAAATCTCCTCAGGACCCCTGCAAAGCCACCCCCTTAGCCCCGCCCACTCCCCCTCTAGCCCCGCCCATTTCCCCTTTAGCCCCGCCCCCTCCCGGCCCTGCCGACCCAAATTCCCCCCAAAAACCCCCCAAAACCCCCAAAATTCCAAAAAAAAAACCCCCCCAGAGACCCCCAAAAATCCCCTTAAAGACCCAAAATTCCCAAATAAAAGCCCCCAAACCCCCTAAATCTCCTCAGGACCCCTGCAAAGCCACCCCTTAGCCCCGCCCACTCCCCTCTAGCCCCGCCCATTTCCCCCTTTAGCCCCGCCCCCTCCCGGCCCTGCCGACCCAAATTCCCCCCCAAAAACCCCCCCAAAACCCCCAAAATTCCAAAAAAAACCCCCCCAGAGACCCCCAAAAATCCCCTTAAAGACCCAAAATTCCCAAATAAAAGCCCCAAACCCCCTAAATCTCCTCAGGACCCCTGCAAAGCCACCCCTTAGCCCCGCCCATTTCCCCTTTAGCCCCGCCCCCTCCCGGCCCTGCCGACCCAAATTCCCCCCCAAAAACCCCCCAAAACCCGAAAATTCCAAAAAAACCCCCCCAGAGACCCCAAAAATCCCCTTAAAGACCCAAAATTCCCAAATAAAAGCCCCAAACCCCCTAAATCTCCTCAGGACCCCTGCAAAGCCACCCTTAGCCCCGCCCACTCCCCCTCTAGCCCCGCCCCCTCCCGGCCCTGCCGACCCAAATTCCCCCCCAAAACCCCCCCAAAACCCCCAAAATTCCAAAAAAAAACCCCCCCAGAGACCCCCAAAAATCCCCTTAAAGACCCAAAATTCCCAAATAAAAGCCCCAAACCCCCTAAATCTCCTCAGGACCCCTGCAAAGCACCCCTTAGCCCCGCCCATTTCCCCTTTAGCCCCGCCCCCTCCCGGCCCTGCCGACCCAAATTCCCCCCCCAAAAACCCCCCAAAACCCCCAAAATTCCAGAAAAAAAACCCCCAGAGACCCCCAAAAATCCCCTTAAAGACCCAACATTCCCAAATAAAAGCCCCAAACCCCCTAAATCTCCTCAGGACCCCTGCAAAGCCACCCCCTTAGCCCCGCCCATTTCCCCTTTAGCCCCGCCCCCTCCCGGCCCTGCCGACCCAAATTCCCCCCCAAAAACCCCCCAAAACCCCAAAATTCCAAAAAAAAAACCCCCCCAGAGACCCCCAAAAATCCCCTTAAAGACCCAAAATTCCCAAATAAAAGCCCCAAACCCCCTAAATCTCCTCAGGACCCCTGAAAAGCCACCCCTTAGCCCCGCCCACTCCCCCTCTAGCCCCGCCCATTTCCCCTTTAGCCATGCTCCCTCCCGGCCATGCCGACCCAAATTCCCCCCAAAAAACCCCCCAAAACCCCCAAAATTCCAAAAAAAAACCCCCCAGAGACCCCCAAAAATCCCCTTAAAGACCCAAAATTCCCAAATAAAAGCCCCAAACCCCCTAAATCTCCTCAGGACCCCTGCAAAGCCACCCCTTAGCCCCGCCCATTTTCCCCTTTAGCCCCGCCCCCTCCCGGCCCTGCCGACCCAAATTCCCCCCCCAAAAACCCCCCAAAACCCCCAAAATTCCAAAAAAAAACCCCCCAGAGACCCCCAAAAATCCCCTTAAAGACCCAAAATTCCCAAATAAAAGCCCCAAACCCCCTAAATCTCCTCAGACCCCTGCAAAGCCACCCCTTAGCCCCGCCCATTTCCCCTTTAGCCCCGCCCCCCTCCCGGCCCTGCCGACCCAAATTCCCCCCCAAAAACCCCCCAAAACCCCCAAAATTCAAAAAAAAAACCCCCCAGACCCCCAAAAAATCCCCTTAAAGACCCAAAATTCCCAAATAAAAGCCCCAAACCCCCTAAATCTCCTCAGGACCTCTGCAAAGCCACCCCTTAGCCCCGCCCATTTCCCCTTTAGCCCCGCCCCCCTCCCGGCCCTGCCGACCCAAATTCCCCCCCAAAAACCCCCAAAAACCCCCAAAATTCCAAAAAAAAAACCCCCCAGAGACCCCAAAAATCCCCTTAAAGACCCAAAATTCCCAAATAAAAGCCCCAAACCCCCTAAATCTCCTCAGGACCCCTGCAAAGCCACCCCTTAGCCCCCGCCCATTTCCCCTTTAGCCCCGCCCCCCTCCCGGCCCTGCCGACCCAAATTCCCCCCCAAAAACCCCCCAAAACCCCCAAAATTCCAGAAAAAAAAACCCCCAGAGACCCCCAAAAATCCCCTTAAAGACCCAACATTCCCAAATAAAAGCCCCAAACCCCCTAAATCTCCTCAGGACCTCTGCAAAGCCACCCCTTAGCCACGCCCATTTCCCCTTTAGCCCCGCCCCCTCCCGGCCCTGCCGACCCAAATTCCCCCCAAAAAACCCCCCAAAACCCCCAAAATTCCAAAAAAAACCCCCCCAGAGACCCCCAAAAATCCCTAAAGACCCAAAATTCCCAAATAAAAGCCCCAAACCCCCTAAATCTCCTCAGGACCCCTGAAAAGCCACCCCTTAGCCCCGCCCACTCCCCCTCTAGCCCCGCCCATTTCCCCTTTAGCCCCGCCCCCTCCCGGCCCTGCCGACCCAAATTCCCCCCCAAAAACCCCCCAAAACCCCCAAAATTCCAAAAAAAAACCCCCCAGAGACCCCCAAAAATCCCCTTAAAGACCCAAAATTCCCAAATAAAAGCCCCAAACCCCCTAAATCTCCTCAGGACCCCTGCAAAGCCACACCTTAGCCCCGCCCATTTCCACCTTTAGCCCCGCCCCCTCCCGGCCCTGCCGACCCAAATTCCCCCCCAAAAACCCCCCAAAACTCCCAAAATTCCAAAAAAAACCCCCCAGAGACCCCCAAAAATCCTCTTAAAGACCCAAAATTCCCAAATAAAAGCCCCAAACCCCCTAAATCTCCTCAGGACCCCTGCAAAGCCACCCCTTAGCCCCGCCCATTTCCCCTTTAGCCCCGCCCCCTCCCGGCCCTGCCGACCCAAATTCCCCCCCAAAAACCCCCCAAAACCCCAAAATTCCAAAAAAAAACCCCCCAGAGACCCCCAAAAATCCCCTTAAAGACCCAAAATTCCCAAATAAAAGCCCCAAACCCCCTAAATCTCCTCAGGACCCCTGCACAGCCACCCCTTAGCCCCGCCCATTTCCCCTTTAGCCCCGCCCCCTCCCGGCCCTGCCGACCCAAATTCCCCCCCAAAAACCCCCCAAAACCCCCAAAATTCCAGAAAAAAACCCCCCAGAGACCCCCAAAAATCCCTTAAAGACCCAACATTCCCAAATAAAAGCCCCAAACCCC
>NW_027183900.1:0-40817 GCF_041296385.1 Aphelocoma coerulescens
GCTACACTCACTTCAACAACAGTCCAAGTAACCTTCTCTGCAAATACTGACCATTTGCAGTTCTGGTTGATACAAGCCCCCATTACCTAAGAAAGGAACAACTCGGCAAGCAGTTTGCATAGATGAACAACTTAGCACGACTGCGGCTGATGACATGCCCTGACCTTTTTTGCCTTCAGCTATGGGTGCCGTACCCTCCTACCCTCACACATGCCACTCAAAGATCCACCTGTGACAGCAACTGTGCCAAGCCGCCACCCTTCTTCAGCACCATCGCACCTACCACAAGGTAGCTGAATCAGAGGGAAAAGGAGGTCGCCAATGGAGGTGTTATAAACATATATTATATTGGCTTCTCGCAAAGTATAAAGTAGATATTATATAATGTTAGAAATGCTTTTTGCTGTGTGGATGTAGTTTTCTTTTTAGCAAGAATGTTAGCAAGTGTGAGCACGTAAGATAACCTCCAAACGAACAGAGGATGAGGCCCGAAAAGCTGCTAATCAACACTTTGTCTAGGGAGCAAAAGGGCCCAAATGCTACTCCGCCCGGAGAACAGGCGGCCAGGAGAGTCCAAGAGCCGTTATCACCACTCTGCCCGGAGAGACGAAGAGGCCCAAAGCTGCAATCAGCCCTGTCTGTCTGGAGAATTAAGAAATCCACCCTACCATCGACTCTTGCCTAGCGGGCCCAACCCCAAGAATCAAGAGAAATAAAACCACAAGGCAGAAGACTACGCATGCTCTAAAAAGGCGGAACCAAGGAGTGGCCATGCAGAACAGCTCCAGGAAAAGTTTTAATATGAATAAAGAACAGACAGTAAAAATGGTATAAAAAAGACTCACCTCTGGCATCAGGTGTGCTCTTGGCAGAGCACCAAGGCACCCGGCCATTACCCCGTTGCTTTATTTGATGTGTCTCTTATTGTCTTTATATTAAACCCTTTAAATTCTCACAGGAGAGTGAACCTCGTTTTTCACAATTAAGGGCTCGTCCCGGAGCTACACCTCGCCTCTGAAAAGCGTGGGAGGATTCAAGAAGCAAGGGTAAGGCGCCTCCCGCCCAAGTTGGCAGGACCTTTGCTTAGCATCCTCTGGCGTGATTTGGTGGCAGCAGGGCAACACCCGGAGGACAAGAAAGACACAAAAATAAAGCAAATGAAAGAGAGCGCTCTCGACAAAAATCCCACAGACACTGGAAAAGAAACAGGACTGGGAAGTATTGTCCAAAGAAAAAGGGGGTGGTTACGGGAGATGAGCGTGTGTGAATGAGACGTGGGCTGGTTGCCCCCAGATCTGCGAAGCGAGTGTGGCAGTCTCTGAGTGCTGCCGTTCCGTCTTGTTCACGAGAACAGCGGCCAGCGAGGAGACAAAGCGAGAGATAAGCGGAGTGAAAGAATCTCCGGGGGTGACTGGGACGGGGTCCCAGAGAAGGGGTTGCAAAGTGGGAGCTACCCCCCCATATGCTGGGTTGAGGAAAACTCCAAGAGCACCCAGGGCCTAAAAGTACCCCAAGAGAGGTTGGGGTTTGGATGCTAGCAATGCCGGGTTGAGGGAAATCCAAGAGCACCCAGAATCCTGAGGATTATATCATACCCATGGGTGGATACTAACAAGTGACTTGAAAGAGGTACCTTATTATTCTGTTGTGAGTAGGAATGAGTGAGTGAACAAATATTAAAAAAGAGTGAATGTGTGAATGAAAAACTGTGTAATTCGAAGTTAACTTTGTTTTTGGGGAAGGTGGGCTCTAATAAATTTTTTGGTGTTTTTTGTACTGTGAAAGGGTGGGTAGTATTTTACAGCAGTGAAGATTGGTGTTTTAAAGGAATGAATTAGTATTTCAAAGGGGGGGATAAATTGGTATTTTGAGTAATAGAGAACTCCTGGGAAAATGGGACAACAACCTAGTAAATTAAGTTCAAATTATAAAAGGGTGCCAGAGGATATACCCCGAGACAGTCCCCTCGGGGTCAAACTCGCAAACTGGGAAACTGATCCTTCTACAAAAGGAAAAGAGAAAGTAAAAATGATTCAATTCTGCATGAAAGAGTGGGTAAAAAAGGAAATCAGATCTGATCATGTGTACTGGCCAAAATACGGGTCTGATGAGGCATGGATTTGCCAGGCTCTAAATGTATTTGTAAATTCAAAAGAGCCATCTCACCCTGAGGAGAGAGAATATGCTTCTTGCTGGACAGGAATTACAAAACCTCTGGGAACCAAAGTCTTCAAAATATCAGAAACCGCAGAGGAAAAGCAAACAGAAGAGAAAAAAGGCTGAGACCCTTTAGAAGTATTGCCTCCGCCGCCAGCACCAGAAGCTGCCCTCCTCCCCCTGGCTCCGGGGCTTCCCCCGCCAGCCCCCCCTCCGCCCGCACCGGGGGCCTTTCCCCCGGCAGCCCTCCCGCCCCAATGGAGCTGGGGGGGAGCCCTGCCCCCGCCCATGCCGGGGATCCCACCCTTCCCATATATCTCGGGAATCCCAGCACCCTCAATTGCATCAAGGGAAAGGTCACACGTCCCGGCTTCAGCCCCTACCTCTCCTGCCTTGAGAAACCCGGCTTTAGCCCCGGTGCCCGCCTCCTGTGCTCCGGAATATCTGGCTTCACTGCCATACCCCACCCCCACCCTCTGCACCACAGAATATTCAGCTTCAGCGCCAGACTTTGAATCTGCCCCTCCTCCCCAGGGGAGTTCGGTGCTTTCTTCCCAAATCAACCCTCTTCTTAACGAAGGAGCACCATACCAGAATACAGGAGGTGCCATTAAGGCTCCGAGGCAGCCCAACAAGCCCTCCATTGCTAAACAAACAGAGGGAAGCCGAGAAATTCATTTCTTTCCGTTAAGAGAAGTACCTACGGGAGGAGGGGGAAGCGGCTTTGTGAGTGCTCCTCTAACCTCTACAGAGGTTAGGAATTTCAAAAAAGAAATTAAAGGATTATTAGAAGACCCCATAGGTACAGCTGAAATGTTGGACCAGTTCTTAGGTCCCAACATTTTCACTTGGGAAGAAATGCAATCAATAATGAAAATAATATTCTCCCAAGAAGAAAGAGAAATGATTAGAATTGCTGGAATAAAAATTTGGGGAAAAGAAAACCAACAAGGTCCACCCGGGGATCAGAAAATGCCCATTACACCTCCTAACTGGAACCAAAATGATGAAGCTGGGAGGGGACATATGAATGATTATTGTAATTTGATAATCAAGGGAATAAAAGAGGGGGCACTCTGAGGACAAAATGTCAGAAAGGCCTTTGAGGGGCAGCAAGGGAAGGAAGAAACCCCGACTGAGTGGCTGGAGAGGCTCCGAAAGAATATGAAACAATATTCTGGGAGAGACCCGGAGTCCCTAGCAGGGCAAGCCCTGCTAAGAGTTCACTTTGTCACTCATGCCTGGCCAGATATTAGAAAAAAATTGGAAAAAATAGAAGATTGGTATGAGAAACCATTACAAGACCTAGTAAGGGAAGCTCAAAAGATATATATGTCCGGAGGGATGAAGAAAAAGCCAAAGTGGGAGCAAAGATCATGATAGCCACTATGCGAGAGAGTACCTTCCAAAAAAAAATCTAAAGCCCTCAGGTAACACTCCTAAACATTCCAGATTCAGAAATGGTGGAAAAGAGAAAAATAAAACCTCAGCACAATCAAGATTCCAAGAACAACCCAGGGATGCCTGTTTCTATTGCAAGGAAGAAGGGCATTATCAAAGAGAATGCCCCCACCTGAGGAGGGATCTGAAAAGATTTCAAGAGACACGCACAGAAGAAAAATAGGGAAATCATGGGCTCTATTTTTGGGGGGATAGATACCATCTGGAGCCTTTGATAACTTTAAAAGTAGGCCCCGAAGAGGAAGTATTGGAATTTATAGTTGACACTGGGGCAGAAAAGACTTGTGTGATGAATATTCCAAAAGGGAGTAATGATATGGTAAAAGTAACAGGAGCAAAGGGGGAAGGATTTAAGGTCTCTGTCATTAAAGATGTGGTTATTGAAGGGGAAACAAAAATAGGGATAGGGGATGCTTTGTTAGCTCCTGAGGCTGGCAGCAATTTATTGGGAAGGGATTTACAAATCCAACTGGGGATTGGAGTCATACCAGAAGAAGGGAAAATGACGGCCAAAGTGTTTAAACTTAGCCAAGAAGATGAAAGCAAAATTAACAGAGAGGTTTGGGCTAGGGAAGGGAATAGGGGTGGACTAGATCTTGACCCCATAAGGGTCACAATTGAAAAAGAAGAAGGTCCCATTTGTGTACATCAGTACCCTATATCTTTAGAAGGGAGAAAAGGCTTAAAACCAGTGATAGAAGAATTAATAAAGGATGGGACACTAGAACCTTGTAAATCCCCTCATAATAGCCCTATTCTCCCAGTAAAGAAATCTGATGGAAATTATAAATTAGTGCAAGATTTAAGAGAAGTAAACAAAAGAACACGGGCCTGCTACCCTATGGTTCCTAATCCCTGCACTCTTTTAAGCAAAATTCCACCTCAACATCAGTGGTTTAGTGTGGTAGATCTTAAAAATGCCTTTTGGGCCTGCCCACTGGCAGAGGAAAGCCGAAATATTTTTGCCTTTGAATGGGAAGATCCAAACACAGGGAAAAAGAACCAGTTGAGGTGGACTAAACTGCCACAGGGCTATTGTGAGGCCCCAAATTTATTTGGGCAAGCCTTGGGAGAAATACTACAAACCTTCCCCACTCCCCCAGGAATACAATTTATCCAATATGGAGATGACCTTCTAATATCAGGAGAAGATGAAATGAAAGTTAAAGGAGCTACCATAAAGCTTCTAAATTTTCTTGGGAAAAAGGGACTAAAGGCATCAAAAAGGAAATTACAGTTTGTGGAATCAGAAGTAAAATATCTCGGCCACCTGATAAGCAAAGGTAGCTGACAACTAAGTCCTGAAACAATTACAGGGATTTTATCCCTCCCTCCTCCCTCTTCAAAAAAGGAGGTTAGGAGACTGCTGGGGCTACTGGGATATTGCAGATTATGGATTGAAAGATATACACAAGCAGTAAAATTTTTATATGAAAAATTAACAGGGGGAGACAATATACAATGGACCAAAGATGATGATGATAATAAATTAGAAAAACTAATTTAGAAGTTGAAACTAGCCTCGGTACCAGCCCTAAGCTTACCCTCACTAGAAAAACCCTTTCATTTATATGTGAATGCAGAAAATGGAGTAGCTCATGGTGTATTAGTCCAGGAATGGGGAGGGGTGAGAAGACCAATAGCTTATTTAGCTAAACTATTGGACCCAGTAAGCCGTGGCTGGCCAGTATGCATTCAAGCCATAGCAGCTACCGCTATTTTGGTGGAGGAGAGCCGTAAGCTCACCTTTGGAAGTAAACTGATTGTATACACACCCCATGCGGTCCGAAATGTGCTAAATCAAAAAGCTGAAAAATGGTTAACAGACTCCAGGCTATTAAAATATGAAGCAATTCTGATTGACAGTAATGATCTAACTATAGAAGCAAGCAAAAGCCTCAATCCGGCCCAATTCCTGTATGGAGAACCAAAAGATGACCTGGCACATGATTGCTTAGAAATTACTCAATACCAAACAAAAGTTCGAGAAGATCTAGCTGAACAAGCCCTCTTAGAAGAGGAAAGAATATATGTGGATGGTTCATCCAGATGCTTGCAAGGAAAAAGAATGTCAAGATATGCCTTAGTCGATGGGATAAATATGCAGGCCATCGAAAAAGGAAAACTACCTTCAAATTGGTCGGCGCAGTCTTGTGAATTATACGCTCTAAAGAGAGCACTGGAGCATTTAGCACACAAAAAGGGGACCGTCTATACTGATTCAAAGTACATACCTTTGGAAAGATCTGGGAAGAAAGGGGTTTACTAAATTCAAAGGGGAAAGAACTGATACATGAAGGCCTGATTTCAGAAGTGTTGGAAGCATTAAAATTGCCTGAAGAAATAGCCGTAGTGCATATCAAAGGACACCAAGAAGGGATGACCCCGGAAATAAGAGGGAATAACCTAGCAGACCAAGAAGCCAAAGATGCAGCAGAAAATGGGACTGAACCAATTCTGTTAATCCTGACCCCAGAAAGGGGAGAATTGGAAATCCCCAAATTTAGTAAAGAAGAAGAAAAAGAATTATTTAAGATAGGGGGAGAACAAGATCAATCTGGAAAACGGAAACTTCCTGATGGGAGACAGTTACTTAATAAGCCACTCACTAAGAGAATATTAGAAGATATGCATCAAAAAACTCATTGGGGTACTCAAGCTAGCTTGTGTGATCATTTTCTAAAAAATTATGGGTGTATTGGAATCTTTGGGGTAGCAAAACAAATAACTGGGAACTGTAGAACTTGCCAAAGAGTGACTAGGAAAATAATGAGAAAAACAACATTAGGAGGCCGTGAGTTAGCTCTGCGACCATTCCAAAGTATCCAAGTAGATTTCACTAAACTTCCTCAAGTACAGAGATGGAAGTTCCTATTAGTAATAGCAGACCACCTAACTTGTTGGGTAGAAGCAGTTCCTGCTACTAGAGCTACAGCTAACATAGTATGCAAAACCCTTCTGGAACAAATTATTCCCAGATATGGAATGGTTAATAAAATAAACTCAGATAGAAGAACACATTTTACATCCAAAGTCTTACAACAAATAACTCAAGCCTTGGGAATAAAATGGGAATTACATACCCCCTGGCACCCACAAAGTTCAGGCCAAGTAGAAAGAGTGAACCAGACTTTGAAAAAAACTTTAACAAAATTAATGATTGAAACTCAAATGTCATGGGTAAAATGCTTACCTTTGGCTCTGTTGAGAGGCCGAACACAGCCCAGGTCAGACCTGGGAGTGTCTCCTTATGAGATGATGTTCGGATTACCCTTCCTTACTGCTCAACATGAAACAGCCACTTATGAAGTAGGAGAAGTAAGTGTCAAAAAATATGTCACCGCAATTGCCAGAACACTTGAAAATTTGCGGCTGAAAGGAATGATCCCTCAAACCACAGCTTTGGAGTTCAAAATTCATAATATCCATTCAGGGGAATGGGTACTAGTAAAAACATGGAAAGAACAATCTTTGACTCCACAATGGGAGGGTCCTTTTCAGGTACTGCTGATGACTGAGGCCGCAATCCAGACCAAGGAACGAGGGTAGATCCATGCCAGCAGAATCAAAGGACCTGTAAAAGAACCTGAAGAGTGGACTGTAATATCCAAACCAGGTGATACCAAATTGATTCTTAAACGGAGACCAGGTGGCAATGAGCTAGAACAATCTAAATAATCCAAGGGATATGCAAAGAATCACACCTAACTGAGAAGTAAAAGCCAAATTTATATCAGTGGCCCCTGGACAAATTCTGGGACATCGTGGAGAAGAATATTCTCACTTCAAACAGGAAGGGTTGGGACTGGATCAAACAGGGAACTCTCATGTTCTGATTCTAGCCTGTGATTTGTATTAAGAAGGGGGAGAATCACAACTTCCATCAGTGCCACATCATATACCCTGTTTGAATCATTCTAACACGGGGCATGCCAACCACGTCAAATATAAGTAATTAATCTAGAGGGAAATTGGCATTTCACACCGTCGACACCCTAGTTGTAAAGGGTGTCAAGCACAAAATCAACCCCCTATCCAGACAAAATCATAAGCAACAAAAGCAATAACTTTGCTCTGCAGATGGGAATTACTAGTGCCTGTTGAATGGGAAACACCTAAGATACGATAAGATACTACAGTTAAAAAGGTGCCAAAAGAAATTTGCCTAAAAGCTACAAAGGAAGTGACAAGGAAATAGAGGGCAAGACCGGGTCGGCCACTGTACTCGCCACCGAGAAGATCCAATACACCTGCTATGGGTTGCAACCTCATAGGCAAGGGAGGTGGGAGTATAAGCCATGCCGGACCTCTGTTATTCCTTCTTTTGTCACTTCTCCTGGTCCCTTTTGGGACACCGGCAAGACCATGTTACAAATGCTATCGAAAGCTCTACATGGAAAGACACCGGGGCTTCTTTCTTATTACTCATACCCATACCAACAGTCACTGTTATGACTCATCCAAATTAGGTATTTGCATGCATAAAGGAGAAAAATATTGGATTACAGAAAATTTAGGAACAAGTGGAAACAGACTAAGAAGCAATTGTCCAAAAGGAGAAAAATAGATTTGCTCCACAGCTGCCACCAGGGGAACAGTCCAAGATTTGGTAAAAGAGCAAGTGGTAAGTAAAGATACAAAGCCAGCACAGCAACCTCGCCCTATATTCACCTCACCACGCCAGGACCTGTATGCAAAGCTCAAACAACAAAGAGGAAAAAACCCCAAGGTTAGGAAAAAACCTGTTTGTGGAATTGGGGGAGAGGATAGGTAAAGAACTTAACATAACCAACTGTTGGGTCTGTGGAGGAGCTTTAATGACAGAAGAATGGCCACGGAAAGGTAGCAGCGTAGGCCCGGTAGAACTCCTTAAATGGAACCGGACAAATATAAGAGGGGGGAACCGACCTGAGGGGTGGATTTTAAGTTCAACAGTGATAGGGGAAGAATGCCTCTGGCGAACTGGGATAAACTTTCTTAATGAAGTAGGAAACACTCCCTGTAAAAGCTATAAAGTGAGTAACAAAACTGCAAGGTGGTGGGTCCCAGAAAAACCAACTTGGTATTGAGCCCAGAAAAAAGGAAAAGACTGTGTATATGATCATGAAGTTGGACTCTTTCAGTGTAATGACACGAGGAAAAATCCTTATTTTGGAATCCCAGAAATAGCCAAATTTGGGGAGAATATAAATCAACAAGAAGGTGATTATTGGAAAGCACCAGATGGCTTCTTTTGGATATGTGGGAAAAGGGCATCCCCAAGACTCCCTTCACATTGGAAAGGGAGTTGTACACTAAGAATCATTCAACCAGGGTTTTTCCTTTTCCCAGAACCAGTGGGAGATCAATTAGGTATACCTCTCTATGAAGACTTCAAAAGAAAGAAAAGAGATTTAATTGGAGGATTCCAAAAATGGAAAGATGAGGAATGGCCCCCTGAACGAATATTAGAAACAGATGGGCCAGCTACCTAAGCACAAGATGGAAGTTGGGGATATCAGACCCCAATTTACATGCTGAATCGTATCATCAGACTCCAAGCTCTTGTAGAAATCATAACCAATGAAACAGCTGGGGCTATGGAATTAATAGTCAGCCAGCAACGCCAAACCAGAGCTGCAATACATCAAAATAGGCTGGCTTTAGACTATTTACTGGCCGAAGAAGGCGGTGTGTGCAGGAAGTTCAATACATCGGACTGTTGTTTAAAAATTGATGACAATGGGGATGCCGTTCTAGATATGGCCAACCAAATCAGAAAAATAGCCCATGTACCAGTCCAAAAATGGGAATCAATGATGTCTGCTAACTGGTGGGATGGCATATTGGGGAAAGAATGGTGGAAGAAGCTAGGTTTCTTCCTCTTATGTGCTACAGCTAGTCTAATATTTCTCCCTTGCTTGATCCCCTGCTTTATTCGGCTAATCACCAGCATAGTTCAAGGCATGCAAGTTGTGGCAATGCCTACTGACCCAAAGTTGGCTATGTCTGGAACAGCACAAAAAATTATGGTATTAAAAAGACAAAGTGATACAAAAGACCCTCTTGAAGAAGCCAAATTGATCTGTGAAAAGAACGAACAGACATTAGAAGCCAAGAAAAAAGAATTATTGCTCAAGCCAAATGATTTATAAAATAGAAAAGGGGGGATTGTTATAAACATATATTATATTAGCTTCTCGCAAAGTATAAAGTAGATATTATATAACGTTAGAAATGCTTTCTGCTGTGTGGATGTAGTTTTCTCTCTTTTTAGCAAGAATGTTAGCAAGTGTGAGCACGTAAGATAACCTCCAAACGAACAGAGGATGAGGCCCGAAAAGCTGCTAATCAACACTTTGTCTAGGGAGCAAAAGGGCCCAAAGGCTACTCCGCCCGGAGAACGGGCGGCCAGGAGAGTCCGGGAGATTTTATCACCACTCTGCCCGGAGAGACGAAGAGGCCCAAAGCTGCAATCAGCCCTGTCTGTCTGGAGAATTAAGAAATCCACCCTACCATCGACTCTTGCCTAGCGGGCCCAACCCCAAGAATCAAGAGAAATAAAACCACAAGGCAGAAGACTAGGCACGCTCTAAAAAGGCGGAACCAAGGAGTGGCCATGCAGAACAGCTCCAGGAAAAGTTTTAATATGAATAAAGAACAGACAGTAAAAACGGTATAAAAAGGACTGACCTCTGGCATCAGGTGTGCTCTTGGCAGAGCGCCAAGGCAACTGGCTGTTACCCCGTTGCTTTATTTGATGTGTCTCTTATTGTCTTTATATTAAACCCCTTTAAATTCTCACAGGAGAGTGAACTTCGTTTTTCACAGAGAGAAGTTGTTCCCCCTGACAGCTAAGCTCCAACTACGGTGTCGCTTATGTCCTTCCCAGGACGGGCGGGAAAACGCCTCGGCGCAGCGCAGCGCTGGCCGGGAGCGGCCGGCACGGCACCGAGCGCGCTCCCCACTCCCTCCCGCCCGCGCCGCTGCGGAGACCCCGGGTTCGCCGGAATCGGCCACATGCTGCACGGAGGGCAGCGCGGCAAAGGCGGCCTCCCCTCGTCGCCCGGGGAAGGCCGGCCTCGGATCCCCGCTCTCTCCACCGGCACGGGCAGTGCCAGCAGCCTCTCGCTGTGGTCGCCGCTGGCCGAGAGCCTCGCCGCGCACCGCCCGGCCGGCCCCGCCGCTCCGCGGGTTGTCACACGGCACCTGCCGTGGGCGGCCGCCGAGCGACAGGAAGCAGAAGCGCTCACCGCCGCGCCGCTCGCCGCCCCGCCCGGGCGCTCCTCTCCTCGCGCTACCACGATGGCGCCGGCCCGCCCCGCCTTCCCCGTCGCCTGCGGCGCAACGCGGCTGCTCCGAGCCACGCAGCACGCGTGCGGCCGGGCCCTGCCGAGCTGCCGGCGGAGCCGGGGCACAGCACGGGCGGGAGAGCTTCCGGCGAGGCTGGGCGGGCGGCGAGCGCGGCCGAGCGTGAGCGCGCCAGGCGGGCGGCGGGCGGCGGCGCGATGGAGAGCTAGATGGAGGCGGCAGCACCGCGCGGCATAAAATAGCTGATCGTCCGGCAGCCGCCCGCTCCGCAGCCCCTCGGCTGCTGTCGAGAAGGGCCCCGGCCCTGGCCGCGCCGGTGGCGAGGCGGCTCCGCAGCCCGCGGGCAGCCCTGGCGGGGCAGGGGAGCACTGCGGGCAGCCCCGGGGCCGCGCAGCCGTCTGCAACGCGCGGTGGGAGCCGCTGGGAACTATTTTACACGTCCCGGGGGGCTGGAGAGGAGCACGGAGACCACGCGGCAGGTCGCTGCCGTTAGGGAAAATTAATCCACGATGCCTGAGGTTTATATCCGAAAAGGAGACAGAGGAGTCCTGCAACATTCTTCGACTACAGGGAGAGTCCATGGGGCTTTTCCCATGGCGTCTGTCAAACGGTTGCGGGATGCAGCCCCCTTTTGATGCCAAGTTCCCGGCCACAGCACCCTCTTCCTTTTCCCCACTGGCTGAGGTATTCGGGAGATACAGACTTCCGGAACTGCCTACTCTATGCGCCCCCCTCTAATATGCACCCCCCTCTTGGCATCGAGAAGAAAGAAAAGAACCCCATTCCTAATGCTCTTAAGTCTTTGTTGCCTTGCTCTAGGTTCAGGAATTTAACACGGCCTTGATTAATCAACAGTCTCTGATGATTAGTAACAGTTCTAGAGAACTCCTAGTTTCTTCTGTTACTTCACTAGCCATAACTTCCTAGCCTTGTCTACAGGCCGATTCACACGGTCTCTTTGTAAAGACTCATCCATCTCATTCCTTTTAATCCCTCCTCTTTTTATTTGCTCTGTATTTGTCTTTACAAACCTTAATTACCATGGATTTAATTTTTTCTTCTGGAGTCTTCTTGGGTTTTGCTATTATTTGCAGTGACATTCTTTTCTGTCCTTTTGTAGTCATTTCTGGATCAGGTAGGCATGGCTGCTAGCGGCATCCCCTTGAGCACCTGCTGAAAGAGCTGCAGCCAGCATGGTGTCACGCATGGTAAAAAGATGAGAATTGCGATAGCATATAAGAGGAGAAATCGTATTCATTTAGCCCGTAGCTGGCCAGTTAACTATGAAAATATGTCCCATTCCCATCCTTTCAACATTTGGACAGGTCCACGAGCTGACGTTATTTCCTTTGTTATTTGTTTGACCACTTTTCCGCTGTCATCTGCTTGCAAACAGCAGCTCGAGTCATTTAATTTCCCACAAACTCCTCCTTCTTCTGCCAACAGATAATCTAATACCATCCAATGTTGAAATACCGCTTTCCTCATTTAAGTGGGTTGCTCAGCAAAAAGGTCAAGCGCTGTGGCTGGCTGGTTGGTAATTATTTCCGAGACAGCTTGTAACCTAATTATCTCCTTCAAATGATAAATGGGTTCCCAGGCATCTGGGATTAATTCCTTAGGTTTCCAAGGGGCTGGTCCATCGTGTTGGGTAACTTGTTCTGTTGGCCGTTCATCATTTCCCCGTTTTGGGGTGCTCCCTCCAGCCAGGGCTGCATCAGCTGACTGCTTTTCTCTAATTAAATCATCACAGATTTTGATTCCTAAGCGATTTCCCAGAACTTGTAGTAGCAAAAAGAACAACAGTCTACTAAATATACCATATCCCTGACCAGTTTGGAGGTAACCTGAGCTAAGCATGTTGGCCACAAATCCAATACTGTCCTTTCAAAGCCCGTGTTCCATTAGCAAAGGAACCTACCCATGGTCATCAATTGGTGGCTCAAAATACAGCAGGATTCCCGGGCCTAACGGTCCTCCAACAAGAGTTGCCCCACCATAAGGGTCCCAGCATTTGCATTTCCAAGCTCCCGCACAGGGTTCCCACCTACATTTACATCTGCAAGCTGCTTGGTTGGATTTGGAGCAGAACTCACTAAAAGGCTTTGAGTTCCAATCCGGTGTGGCCATTCCCACTGATAATCACAAACAACATGTCTTCTACTTGTGGAATTTTTGTGGGGACTGCTCAAAAACAGGTGGTCAAAAAAACCCCTTGTCCCTCCCCATTGCTTTACAGGCTTCCAAATATTTTTGGTAAGTGTGATAAGAACGCCTTACGCAGCTACTGTTAGTGAGCCGAACAGGTATTTGATTGCATTTGCCTTGATATTTGGAACAATTGGAAGGAGGGCAATTGGGGGTCCAAACCCAGTTGTTCAAGCCCAGAGGGAAAGTCAATTGACAATTGCCTTTTCCTACATAGACACGCCCTATCCTATTAGGCAATAAGTGCCTGTTGGAGAAGAATGAAGTGGCCGTGAACTTCCTTCTTTGGCCCCAAATCCCATCCCACTGTGGGCCCTCACATTGACCCACCATTTAGGTTCAGCTGGGCTAGCCAACTATGGCCACTCTTCAGATCCTCCTGGCCTTCCACAGAGCCAGCAATTGCTAAGGTTAAAAACTTTTGCTACTTCTTCTCCTAAGGCTGCAAATTGATTCTCCCACTCCTGGCCTAAACTCAGCTGACCATATCAAAGTAGAATTAGTAAGGAAAATGTTTTAATAGTGTCATCTAATTAGCTAGTCTAATTTTCCCGTTGTCTTCTGCAGCACCTGTGGCAATTGAAGACACAGAAACCACTTAACGTAACAAAATGGCCACAAGTATTAGCCCCCAAGTGAGTGGAGATTCTAGAGGAGGGATGCCTTTACAGTCTATTTCAGCAGACGGTCTGAAGGTAGGACTGCGGGGCTTCTTCCGATGTCGAAGCACTGCCTACTGCTCCGGCCCACTCCTGCAGAGTGTCAGTCACGGCCTCCCGGCCTTCTCCTCCAGCTGAGATGTGCAAATCTCCGAGGCTTCAGAGACCTTGACCCGAGAGTGACGGGTTCACCTGTGTTCAGCTTACTTGACGGCTGTTTTCTGTCGTCAGTGACACTTGGAATGGGCCACACCATTTCACCAGCACTGGCGCTTCTTTCTACTCCTTAATTAGGACTCAATCTCCTGGTTGGATGTTAAAAGCAGCAAAGTCCAAAGGCCGGGCTTGCGCCAGCTGAGTTTCCTGTTGAAGGGGTTTCACAAGAAGCAGGATCCTGGCCACAGATGGTTTTAAAAATGCATCACTTGCCTCTACCCCCCCCACTGGGTGGAGACTTACCAGGAGGGCAATTGCAAACAACGATTGAAAGGGAGATAACTGAATCTCTCTTCTGGGTTGGGCCCTCATTCTCACCAAAGCCAATGTCCAAAGCCCTACCCATGGCATCTTGGTTTCTATTACCAGCTTCAAAAGGTGTTTATTTCTCTCTTCATTGTTTTCTACCCGAGCCGAGCTCTGGGGGTGCCAGGGCCTATGGAGGTTCCATTGTGTTCCCAAAGAAGCCAAAACCCCTTGAAGGATCTTTCCTGCAAAATGAGTTCCCCTATCTGAATCTATTGCTTCTACAATGCTGTATCTTGGAATGATTTGTTCCAAAAATGCCTTAAGAACAGATCCTGTCATTACTGAAGTAGTTGGAAATACTTCTGGCCACCTTGCTAGCTGACATACGATTACCAGAAGATATTAAGCCTTGCCACTTGGGGCATCTCCGGAAAATCCACCTGGCATCTTTGGAAGGGCCATGCAGCCCAAGGCCTCCCTCCTCTAGCAAGTTACTTTGTAACTTGGCTGTTGGCTTTAGCACAGATCAAGCAACCTTCAACAGCTCCTTTTGCCAGTCTAAAAAGACCCCCAGCAACATACATCATGAGATAGGCTTCTGCCAATCCTCAGGAAGTGCAAGAACTCTCTTAATGGAGTTGCTTTAATATTGGTAGGGCCAAAGGTTCTGGTATCTCTTGTTTGCCATCCCTTGGAAACCAATTCTTGCCTTTTTTCTCTGCCACACGACTTTTAACTGTATGTCAAACTGCTGTGGTAGAAAAGACAGCTTCCTGGGCAGTGATGGAGTCACGGGGAGCAAAGGGGGCATCTTGGAGAGTTCTGGCAGAAGTGTGGCTTTCTGAGTTTCTTCATCCACCAAAAAGGAGACAGAGGAGTCCTGTAACATTCTTCAACTCCAGGGAGAGGCCATGGGGCTTTTGCCATGGAGTCTCTCAAATGATTGCGGGAAGCAGCCCCCTTCTGATGTTAAGTTCCTGGCAACAGCACCCTCTGAGGTACTCGGGAATTACAGACTTCCGGAACTGCCTACTCTACGCCCCCCTCTAATATGCACTCCCCTTTTGGAATGGAAAAGGAAGAAAACCAAACTATTCCTAATGCTGGGAAGTCTTTGCTGCCTTGCTCTAGGTTCAGGAATTTAGCAGGGCCTTGGCTGAGCAACAGTCTCTGTTGATTAGTAACAGTTTCTAGAACGAATACTTTCTTCTGTTACTTCCCCCCCTGTAAATTCCTAGCCTTGTCTAAGGAGAGATTCACACGGTCTCTTTGTAAAGACACATCTATCTTACTCCTTTCACGCCCACACCTTCCTTGCGGTGGAACGGCTCTCCCCGGCACAGCACCTGGCACAAAACCCCCGTATACGCACACACACACCTGCACTTACCCTGCACTCCACTGCACACACACACACACACACCTCCCGCATACTAACACCCCCTCCACATCCCCACCATGCTACTTGCAGTGGCCCCGCCCCTGCCATCCCCACCGGCTGGCAGCACCCACTCCTCGCATGCTTCCCCATGCCTTGCATTTCCTTGCTGCCCCCTCTGTAGCCTTCCCTCAACCTGCCTTTTCTCCCCTGCCTTGCACTGACTTGCTCACCCATCCCCCACCTGACTTCCTTTCACATTCGTCTAGGTCTGGCCTCACCTTTCCTTTTCCTTCTAGGACCCTCATTGCCTTGCCTCGCCTCGCAAAGCCACCACTTGCCTTGCCTTGCCCTTGAACCCCTCCCTTGCCTTGCATGACCTTGCTCACCCCTCCCCCACCTGGAATTCAACACCCCTTTTCAATGACATTTCTGGGCCTTGCCCTGCCCTTTCTGCTCCTCCGAGGAATCTCAAAGCTCTCAAGCATCTCCGGTGTTTCAGGATCCCATGAGAGGAAGACCAGGGGAGGACGCATGTTGCCACACTCATCTCTGTGGGCAGCCTTTGTCTGGGAGCAATCCTTGCATGTCTTGAACCTTGGAGGGGCAATTCACATTTTGCCCTTGAGCTCGGGGACCAGAAAGAGAGTTCTTTTGCATACAAGGGAAAGCAGGTAGCTCAAGTCTTTTAGGTACAGAGGAGAGATGACCCACGCGGGATCAAGGCCACACAGAGCACTTGGTCCTGGCCACTTTTGTGTACCAGCAGTCCTTGAATGTACTTCTCACCTGCCTTGCCTGGCCTTGCCTTGGCAACACAACAGTTGCCTTGCCTTGCCCTGCTAGCCCTCTGGAGCCTTGCATTCCTATGCACGGCCATGCCCAGCACATGACCTGCCTACTGTTTTCCTCCAGGGCCTTGGCTTGCTGAGCCCTTCCTGTTTCTGCCTGGCCTTCCCATCAGTGGCCCTTCCTTCCTACAGCCAGCCTTGCCTCTAACTTCTGGACCTTCTCTTGTCTACCACTCCATTTGCTTTCCCCTCACTGCTCTGGCCTTGCCTACCTCTCCCTTGACTTGCCCACAATTGCCTGCACTCAGTTTGCAGCGCCTTGCCTGCATGGAAGGCAAGGGAAAGAGTGGTAGGCCGGGCAAAGCAAAGCCAGCAAGTTGTAGGCAGTGCGAGGCAAGGCAGACGTAGGCAAAGGAAGCAGAGCAAGGGTACCTTAAGAAGAACTAGACAAGGCAAGGCCAAGAGACTCGGAGTGCCTTTCCTTGGGAAGGCAAGGACATAGTGCCAGTGTTGCTGGAGCAGATGTTAAGGTACTGTGGGGAGGAATAGTCCAGCAAGACATTTCTCTTCTGGCCCCTGTGCGTGTGGGGGCAATTGTTGGACATATTCAATACTGGAGGCGGGTCAGTCGCTGGATGTGTTGTATTTTGGAGGAGGGGATGCCGTTTCTTTGGAGATGGGCTTGTAGTTGCTCTCTTTGGCAAGGAAGGCAGGTTTGGATGTGCACATCAGGTACTCCTAGGGATTTTAAAGGCTTTTCCCAACAGGCAGAGCTCTCTCTGGGTTCGAGCTGTTGAGCTGTCAGTGGGAATGCAAAGGCCAAGCTCTTAAGCTATTTGTCCTGGTGCCTTCAGTGTGTGAGCAGTCCCTGGTGCCGTTGCCTTTGGATCCTGACTCTGGGAGAGGGAAGGCTTAGGATGGTACCTAGAGCTGAGAAGGAGAGTGCTGAGAACAGCGTGTGTGCTGCTAGTTTGAGGGGTGCAGGTGAAGTTGTAGGCAACAAGATCTTCCTCAGCTGGCACTGTTTTGAGCCCTGTTTTTGCCAGATGGTTTCAAGTTGGTGGGCGGAATCTGCGAGAGGGAAAAGATTTGTATGGGCCAAAGAGGTGTGGTGTAAAGAAGAGTGTGCTCTTGGAAGGGGAAGATGAGGGCAACCTTTTTGTCCTGACACCGTTGATTTGAGTGCAGGGCCGTTTGCAAGTTGCCTCTGTCTGCCCTTGGGGTGGTTTCGAGCTGGGCCAGGTGCTTGGCCTTCTTTTGCAAGTCTGCAGCGCCGTCGTGTGGTTGTTTCCATGAGCGCTGACAGTGCCCGGCAAAAAGCGCTTGCCTGGCGCGGCCCCAGTCGTGTGGAAGAAGTTGGTGGAAGAGCTCCGCTGTGCATCCTGCCTCTTGGAGACATAAAAGGATGTAACCCTGCGCGTAGCGGGGAAGCAAGACGAATCTTTTCATTGTTGGCTGAGCAGTTTCTAAGCGGCAAAAGTAAAGGCAGTTTCAGCACGGCCTCTTTCTTTCAGAACCTTTTCTGTGCCATCATGAACATGCTCAACATGCCACTCGCACCCGCTGAACTGCATCAAAGGCCCTGGAGATAGGCGCTTTCCTTCAAGCTCTCTGTAGCATCGTATCCTCCACCTCTGGCGGTCCCAAAGCCCTTCCAAACATCCAGCAGCTGCACGCAGAGAACAAGTGCTAAAACAAGGCGTTGGCCTTCCTAGTCCTTTTAAAGTCTGTGAACTAGGCGAAACATTCCAGTGAGCAGCACTTTCCTTCGCAACTATATCTAGAGCATCATCACATTCTCTCCAAGTGGGTAAGTCCACCCTTGCAGCGCAGCGTTTGCAGCCACAGTTCGGACTGAGAGATAGGCCAGGTGAGAAAGCATTTCTTGACTATCCCTCTTCTCTGGAAGACTTGATACTCGCAGCGCAACCACGTCCACACACCTTCAGTGTGGCCAGGTTCAAGCAGCTAGAGCTCCCAGAGATGGGAGAGTCAGGAGAGAAGACGTTCCAAAAGTACCGTGTACTTACAGCAGCATTAAAACTGTGCACAGCAGTCTGCAGCACTGTAGACTGCGGCTTCTCCGACAGACGAGCCATCCCATTGTTGCCTCTCGCAGCCTGCTTGCTAGCTGCTCTCCTGAAGAAAAGAACTAGAAGAAAAAGCCAATGCTGGGCTGCACCTTCCCCTTGCCTTACGTAAAGCCACCTAAACTCCCCGCTGCACTCTCTACTTCCCCTCTCCTTGGAAGCGACCACTGTGTTTGCTGCATCTCGAAGCCTAAAGTTAAGCGCCAAAGTTTCCAAGGATGGTTGGAAGAAGGATAAGTAGTAGCACAAGGAAGTAGTTGTCGTTGAACTTCCTCCTTCTCAATGCTAACGTGAATTGGGCAGGCAGGCGAGTGCTAGCCACGCTCCTTTCTCAGTTTGTACGCTGCGGACACGAGTCCGGTGCTCTGCGCCTTCGTTCGGCCTCTTTAGTACCCATGTCGCTCTTTCATTCAGCCGGAGTCGAAGCGTCGTCTACTTCTCGCCCAGAGAGCACGGTGCCGGAAGAGAAATGCCCCAGCCGACTGCTTCTGCCGACACACGCCTGGTCTATGCACTTTCCCTCGCAGCGACATACAGCAGCACTTTCGGTCTTTCTTGTCGTCCAAATGGAAAGGGAAAGATTCTCTGCTATGTCCCGCCCAGAGAACAGTTTTAGGTCAACCAGCACGCCCAGAGCTTGCCCTCGACGCGTGGAAACTTGTGTTTGCACCACATTCAAGTGGTTGCCGTCTTTCCTTTACAGGCTGCAGAGCACCGTCAGACCGCCGTGCTCTCTGCACCTGCCTTCTCAGTTCTAAGTACCACCGCGCCCCTTACAGCCTTGCAGGAAGCAAAGACACCGATAGTCATCTCGCAGAGAAGAACGTGGAAGGACGAAAAGATGATCTTCCTTTCTCCTGCTTCTTGCCTGAATTGTGGTGCTGTATTGAAAGTCTTGGCTAGCGAAAAGCTTATCCAGCAAGTGCCTCATTCCTGACGCATCTCGCTGAGCGAGAGTTTCACGAAGAGTTTAGACTCTGGAAACAGCAAGAAAATGATTGTACGTCGAGCTGAGGAAAATCCGTGCACAGCACACTGCGGATGCGTGCAGTGTTCGCGCTGAAGAGCGCCAAAACGCAAAGCCATCGCTGGGCTTCAGTTTCGTCCAGACCGCAGAAGGCAAAGAACGAAGCAACTGGGCACCGCGTTAACGTACTCAGTGGACCGAATTTCAAATGTCCAGCCAAAAGCTGCTTCATAAGCAGATTCAGCTGAGAATGCTCTGGCTGCTTCACAAAGTAAGGCGCAGCCGTTTCCATTCATCACACTACCTGGCCAGAAGCAGTATCCTACACCTTCAATGCTGCAGCGTCCATGCAGCTGGAGCACACGCAGTAGGACGCGTCGAGATAGAAGGCGGTCTTCAAGTACCCCCCTCCTCCAAGCAGCCTTGAAACTGAGCACAACACACTGCGGCTCGGGAGCTTCCTTCTCAGATAGACGCGCCGTCACGTTATTCACTCTCGCAGCTCCGTTGCCCACTTGCAGCAGCTGCTACCAAAGCAAAATGCTCCAGAAGTAAAAAGCACTGCCGGGCTGCACTTTCCCTTGCCTCACGTAAAGCACCATAAACTGTCCGCTGTGCTCTGTATTTCCATTCTCCGCCGCATCTACCACTGTTATCTCTGCATCTCGAAGCATAAAGCTCGGCACAATTCCTCCCAGGGAACGCTGGAAGAGAAATAGGTAGCAGCACAAGTAGCTGCAAGTGGAACTTTCTGTTTTAAAACGCTAACGTGAATCCGGAAACAAGCGAGTGACAGCCAGGCTTCCTCTTGCAGCCTGTGCGATGCACACACCAGCTCGGTGCTCTGCCCTCATTCTTTAATGCTCTTCGTACCATGTCGCGCTTTCATTCTGCCGGAGTCGAAGCGTCGTCTACTTCTCGCCCAGAGAGCACGGTGCCAGCGGAGAAAGGCTCCAGAAAAACGCTCCAGGCTGCTGATTCTTCCCAAACACACCAGGGCTATGCACTTTCCTTCGCAGCGCTAAGTAGCATCACATTCTGTTTGCGTTGGAGCCGGAATGTAAAGGGAAAGATTCTCGGTTACTTCTCACTCAGCGCCCAGTTTTAGGTCACCAAGCTTACCCGGAGCTTACCCGCGACGCGTGGAAATTGGTATTTGCACTACATTCAAGTGGTAGCTTTCTTTCCTTTAAGCCTGCAGAGCGCCGTCAGATCGCGGTGCTCTCTGCACCTGCCTTCTCCCTTCCAAGTACCACCGCGCACCTTACAGCCTTGCAGGAAGCAAAGACGTGGAGAGATGTCTCGCAGAGAAGATCGTGCAAAGACGAAAAGATGTTCTTCTTTGCTTTTCCTCGTCGCCCAGATTGTGGTGCTCTACTGAAAGCGTGGGCTAACGAATGGCTAATCTAGCATGTGCTTCCCTTCTAATGCATTTCGCTGAGCGAGAGCTGAGGAAAATCCTTGCACTGTACACTATGGATGCGTGCAGTAGACACGCAGAAGAGCGGCACAGCTCATAACCATCGCACACTCCAGCCCAGAGCTCTGGGGCTGCGTTCTTCTCAATTTCCGGCGCTGGACAGAACTGAGACATTGAGCTTTGGCTCTCTTTAGTGTGTGTACTGCACGCATCCAGAGCGCGCTGTGCACAGATTCTCCTCAGCGCTACGTGCAAGCACAGACTTTCTGCTTCGCAGAGCCCAACTGTCCGCCGAAGCTCTCGCTCAGAGAAATGTGTCAGGAGAGAAGCACTTGCTGGATTAGCCTTACACTGGCCAACAGTTCCAAAGAAGCACCATAGTCTTCTTGCGAGAAAGGATAATAAAACACATGTATTGTCCCAGCAAAGTTCTCTGTGCGAGCCGAAGCCGAGAATCTTTCCCTTAAGATTAAGACCACAACGCAGACAGCATTTTGTGCTACTTAAGGCTGAGAGGGATAGCCCAGGCGTGTTTCGGCAGAGGCAGAAGCCCGGAGCGTTTCTCTGCCGGCACCGTGCTCTCAGGCGAGAAGTAGACGACGCTTCGACTCCGGCAGAATGAAAAGCGCGACATGGTACGAAGAGCATACGAATGAGGGCGCAGAGCACCGAGCTGGTGTGCGCAACGCACAGGCTGCAAGAAGAAGCGTGGCTGCCGCTCGCTTCTTTGCGGATTCACGTTAGCAGTTGAAAACAAAAGTTCCACTTGCAGCTACTTGTGCTGCTACCTATTTCTCTTCCAGCTTTCCCTGGGAAGAATTGTGCCGAGCTTTATGCTTCGAGATGCAGAGATGACAGTGGTAGATGCGGCGGAGAAGGGAAATACAGAGTACAGCGGACAGTTTATGGTGCTTCACGTGCGGCAAGGCGAAAGTACAGCCCGGCAGTGCTTTTTACTTCTGGAGCATTTTGCTTTGGTAGCAGCTGCTGCAAGTGGGCAACGGAGCTGCGAGAGTGAATAACGTGACGGCACGTCTATCTGAGAAGGAAGCTCCCGAGCCGCAGTGTGTTGTGCTCAGTTTCAAGGCTGCTTGGAGAAGGGGGTACTTGAAGACCGCCTTCTATCTCGACGCGTCCTACTGCGTGTGCTCCAGCTGCATGGACGCTGCAGCATTGAAGGTGTAGGATACTGCTTCTGGCCAGGTAGTGTGATGAATGGAAACGGCTGCGCCTTACTTTGTGAAGCAGCCAGAGCATTCTCAGCTGAATCTGCTAATGAAGCAGCTTTTGGCTGGACATTTGAAATTCGGTCCACTGAGTACGTTAACGCGGTGCCCAGCTGCTTCGTTCTTCGCCTTCTGCCGTCTGGACAGAACTGAAGCCCAGCGATGGCTTTGAGTTTTGCCGCTCTTCAGCAAGTGTACTGCACGCATCCGCAGTGTGCTGTGCAAGGATTTTCCTCAGCTCTCCCTCAGCGAAATGCATCAGGTGAGAAACACTTGCTGGATTAGCCTTTCGCTGGCCATGGCTTTCAGTACAGCACCACAATCTGGGCGACGAGGAGGAGCAAAGAAGAACATCTTTTCGTCTTTGCACGTTCTTCTCTGCGAGACGACTATCCGCGTCATTGCTTCCTGCAAGGCTATATTCTGCGCAGTGGTACTTGAAAGGGAGAAGGCAGGTGCAGAGAGCACCGCGATCTGACGGCGCTCTGCAGGCTGTAAAGGAAAGAGGGCTGCCACTGGAATGTGTGCAAACACAAGTTTCCACGAGTCGCGGGCAAGCTCTGGGCGTGCTTGTTGACCTAAAACTGTTCTCTGTGCCCGACATTGCTGAGAATCTTTCCCTTTACATTTGGACGACAAGAAAAGACCGAAAGTGCTGCTGTATGTCGCTGCGAGAAAAGTGCATAGCCCTGGTGTGTTTCGGAAGGGCAGTCGGCTGGGGCATTTCTCTTCCGGCACCGTGCTCTCCGGGCGAGAAGTAGACGACGCTTCGACTCCGGCAGAATGAAAAGCGCGACATGGTACGAAGAGCATACGAATGAGGGCGCAGAGCACCGAGCTGGTGTGCGCATCGCACAGGCTGCAAGAAGAAGCGTGGCTGCCGCTCGCTTCTTTGCGGATTCACGTTAGCAGTTGAAAACAAAAGTTCCACTTGCAGCTACTTGTGCTGCTACCTATTTCTCTTCCAGCTTTCCCTGGGAAGAATTGTGCCGAGCTTTATGCTTCGAGATGCAGAGATGACAGTGGTAGATGCGGCGGAGAAGGGAAATAAAGAGTGCAGCGGACAGTTTACAGTGCTTTACGTGAGGCAAAGGAAAAGGTTTGCTCAGCAGTGCTTTTTACTTCTGGAGCATTTTGCTTTGGTAGCAGCTGCTGCAAGTGGGCAACGGAGCTGCGAGAGTGAATAACGTGACGGCACGTCTATCTGAGAAGGAAGCTCCCGAGCCGCAGTGTGTTGTGCTCAGTTTCAAGGCTGCTTGGAGGAGGGGGGTACTTGAAGAACGCCGTCTATCTGGACGCGTCCTACTGCGTGTGCTCCAGCTGCATGGACGCTGCAGCATTGAAGGTGTAAGAAACTTCTTCTGGCCTGAGAGTGTGATAGAGTGCAACGGCTACGCCTTACTTTGTGAACCATCCAGAGCATTCTCAGCTGAATCTGCTTGTGAAGCAGCTCTTGGCTGGACATTTGAAATTCGGTCCACTGAGTACGTTAACGCGGTGCCCAGCTGCTTCGTTCTTCGCCTTCTGCCGTCTGGACAGAACTGAAGCCCAGCGATGGCTTTGAGTTTTGCCGCTCTTCAGCATGTGTACTGCACGCATCCGCAGTGTGCTGTGCAAGGATTTTCCTCAGCTCTCCCTCAGCGAAATGCATCAGGTGAGAAACACTTGCTGGATTAGCCTTTTGCTGGCCATGGCTTTCAGTACAGCACCACAATCTGGGCGACGAGGAGGAGCAAAGAAGAACATCTTTTCGTCTTTGCACGTTCTTCTCTGCGAGACGACTATCCGCGTCATTGCTTCCTGCAAGGCTATATTCTGCGCAGTGGTACTTGAAAGGGAGAAGGCAGGTGCAGAGAGCACCGCGATCTGACGGCGCTCTGCAGGCTGTAAAGGAAAGAGGGCTGCCACTGGAATGTGTGCAAACACAAGTTTCCACGAGTCGCGGGCAAGCTCTGGGCGTGCTTGTTGACCTAAAACTGTTCTCTGTGCCCGACATTGCTGAGAATCTTTCCCTTTACATTTGGACGACAAGAAAAGACCGAAAGTGCTGCTGTATGTCGCTGCGAGAAAAGTGCATAGCCCTGGTGTGTTTCGGAAGGGCAGTCGGCTGGGGCATTTCTCTTCCGGCACCGTGCTCTCCGGGCGAGAAGTAGACGACGCTTCGACTCCGGCAGAATGAAAAGCGCGACATGGTACGAAGAGCATACGAATGAGGGCGCAGAGCACCGAGCTGGTGTGCGCATCGCACAGGCTGCAAGAAGAAGCGTGGCTGCCGCTCGCTTCTTTGCGGATTCACGTTAGCAGTTGAAAACAAAAGTTCCACTTGCAGCTACTTGTGCTGCTACCTATTTCTCTTCCAGCTTTCCCTGGGAAGAATTGTGCCGAGCTTTATGCTTCGAGATGCAGAGATGACAGTGGTAGATGCGGCGGAGAAGGGAAATAAAGAGTGCAGCGGACAGTTTACAGTGCTTTACGTGAGGCAAAGGAAAAGGTTTGCTCAGCAGTGCTTTTTACTTCTGGAGCATTTTGCTTTGGTAGCACCTGCTGCAAGTGGGCAACGGAGCTGCGAGAGTGAATAACGTGACGGCACGTCTATCTGAGAAGGAAGCTCCCGAGCCGCAGTGTGTTGTGCTCAGTTTCAAGGCTGCTTGGAGGAGGGGGGTACTTGAAGAACGCCGTCTATCTGGACGCGTCCTACTGCGTATGCTCCAGCTGCATGGACGCTGCAGCATTGAAGGTGTAGGATACTGCTTCTGGCCAGGTAGTGTGATGAATGGAAACGGCTGCGCCTTACTTTGTGAAGCAGCCAGAGCATTCTCAGCTGAATCTGCTTATGAAGCAGCTTTTGGCTGGACATTTGAAATTCGGTCCACTGAGTACGTTAACGCGGTGCCCAGCTGCTTCGTTCTTCGCCTTCTGCCGTCTGGACAGAACTGAAGCCCAGCGATTGCTTTTAGCTGTGGCTCTCTTCAGCATGTGTACTGCACGCATCCGCAGTGTGCTGTGCAAGGATTTTCCTCAGCTCTCCCTCAGCGAAATGCATCAGGTGAGAAACACTTGCTGGATTAGCCTTTCGCTGGCCAAGGCTTTTAATACAGCACCACAATATGGGCGACGAGGAGAAAGGAAGAACATCTTTTCGTCCTGGCACGTTCTTCTGAGCGACATGACTATCCGCGTGTTTGCTTCCTGCAAAGCTGTATTGTGCGCGGCGGTATTGGAACTGAGAAGGCAGGTGCAGAGAGCACCGGGATCTGACGGCGCTCTGCAGCCTGTAAAGGAAAGACGGCTACCACTTGAATGTGGTGCAAACACAAGTTTCCACGCGTCGAGGGCAAGCTCTGGGCGTGCTGGTTGACCTAAAACTGTTCTCTGGGCGGGACATAGCAGAGAATCTTTCCCTTTCCATTTGGACGACAAGAAAGACCGAAAGTGCTGCTGTATGTCGCTGCGAGGGAAAGTGCATAGACCAGGCGTGTGTCGGCAGAAGCAGTCGGCTGGGGCATTTCGCTGCCGGCACCGTGCTCTCTGGGCGAGAAGTAGACGACGCTTCGACTCCGGCTGAATGAAAGAGCGACATGGGTACTAAAGAGGCCGAACGAAGGCGCAGAGCACCGGACTCGTTACCGCAGCGTACAAACTGAGAAAGGAGCGTGGCTAGCACTCGCCTGCCTGCCCAATTCACGTTAGCATTGAGAAGGAGGAAGTTCAACGACAACTACTTCCTTGTGCTACTACTTATCCCTCTTCCAACCATCCCCAAAACCACTGGCGCTTAACTTTAGGCTTCGAGATGCAGCAAACACAGTGGTTGCTTCCAAGGAGAGGGGAAGTAGAGAGTGCAGCGGGGAGTTTAGGTGGCTTTACGTAAGGCAAGGGGAAGGTGCAGCCCAGCATTGGCTTTTTCTTCTAGTTCTTTTCTTCAGGAGAGCAGCTAGCAAGCAGGCTGCGAGAGGCAACAATGGGATGGCTCGTCTGTCGGAGAAGCCGCAGTCTACAGTGCTGCAGACTGCTGTGCAGTTTTAATGCTGCTGTAAGTACACGGTACTTTTGGAACGCCGTCTCTCCTGACTCTCCCATCTCTGGGAGCTCTAGCTGCTTGAACCTGGCCACACTGAAGGTGTGTGGACGTGGTCGCGCTGCGAGTATCAAGTCTTCCAGAGAAGAGGGATAGTCAAGAAATGCTTTCTCACCTGGCCTATCTCTCAGTCCGAACTGTGGCTGCAAACGCTGCGCTGCAAGGGTGGACTTACCCACTTGGAGAGAATGTGATGATGCTCTAGATATAGTTGCGAAGGAAAGTGCTGCTCACTGGAATGTTTCGCCTAGTTCACAGACTTTAAAAGGACTAGGAAGGCCAACGCCTTGTTTTAGCACTTGTTCTCTGCGTGCAGCTGCTGGATGTTTGGAAGGGCTTTGGGATCCGCCAGAGGTGGAGGGTACGATGCTACAGAGAGCTTGAAGGAAAGTGCCTATCTCCAGGGCCTTTGATGCAGTTCAGCGGGTGCGAGTGGCATGTTGAGCATGTTCATGATGGCACAGAAAAGGTTCTGAAAGAAAGAGGCCGTGCTGAAACTGCCTTTACTTTTGCCGCTTAGAAACTGCTCAGCCAACAATGAAAAGATTCGTCTTGCTTCCCCGCTACGCGCAGGGTTACATCCTTTTATGTCTCCAAGAGGCAGGATGCACAGCAGAGCTCTTCCACCAACTGCTTCCACACGACTGGGGCCGGGCCAGCCAAGCGCTTTTTGCCGGGCACTGTCAGCGCTCATGGAAACAACCACACGACGGCGCTGCAGGCTTGCAAAAGAAGGCCAAGCACCTGGCCCAGCTCGAAACCACCCCAAGGGCAGACAGAGGCAACTTGCAAACGGCCCTGCACTCAAATCAACGGTGTCAGGACAAAAAGGTTGCCCTCATCTTCCCCTTCCAAGAGCACACTCTTCTTTACACCACACCGCTTTGGCCCAAACAAATCTTTTCCCTCTCGCAGATTCCGCCCACCAACTTGAAACCATCTGGCAAAAACAGGGCTCAAAACAGTGCCAGCTGAGGAAGATCTTGCTGCCTACAACTTCACCTGCACCCCTCAAACTAGCAGCACACACGCTGTTCTCAGCACTCTCCTTCTCAGCTCTAGGTACCATCCTAAGCCTTCCCTCTCCCAGAGTCAGGATCCAAAGGCAACGGCACCAGGGACTGCTCACACACTGAAGGCACCAGGACAAATAGCTTAAGAGCTTGGCCTTTGCATTCCCACTGACAGCTCAACAGCTCGAACCCAGAGAGAGCTCTGCCTGTTGGGAAAAGCCTTTAAAATCCCTAGGAGTACCTGATGTGCACATCCAAACCTGCCTTCCTTGCCAAAGAGAGCAACTACAAGCCCATCTCCAAAGAAACGGCATCCCCTCCTCCAAAATACAACACATCCAGCGACTGATCCGCCTCCAGTATTGAATATGTCCAACAATTGCCCCTACACGCACAGGGGCCAGAAGAGAAATGTCTTGCTGGACTATTCCTCCCCACAGTACCTTAACATCTGCTCCAGCAACACTGGCACTATGTCCTTGCCTTCCCAAGGAAAGGCACTCCGAGTCTCTTGGCCTTGCCTTGTCTAGTTCTTCTTAAGGTACCCTTGCTCTGCTTCCTTTGCCTGCGTCTGCCTTGCCTCGCACTGCCTACAACTTGCTGGCTTTGCTTTGCCCGGCCTACCACTCTTTCCCTTGCCTTCCATGCAGGCAAGGCGCTGCAAACCGAGTGCAGGCAATTGTGGGCAAGTCAAGGGAGAGGTAGGCAAGGCCAGAGCAGTGAGGGGAAAGCAAATGGACTGGTAGGCAAGAGAAGGCCCAGAAGTTAGAGGCAAGGCTGGCTGTAGGAAGGAAGGGCCACTGATGGGAAGGCCAGGCAGAAACAGGAAGGGCTCAGCAAGCCAAGGCCCTGGAGGAAAACAGTAGGCAGGTCATGTGCGGGGCAGGGCCCTGCAAAGGAATGCAAGGCTACAGAGGGCTAGCAGGGCAAGGCAAGGCAAGTGTTGTGTTGCCAAGGCAAGGCCAGGCAAGGCAGGTGAGAAGTACATTCAAGGACTGCTGGTGCACAAAAGTGGCCAGGACCAAGTGCTCTGTGTGGCCTTGATCCCGCGTGGGTCATCTCTCCTCTGTACCTAAAAGACTTGAGCTACCTGCTTTCCCTTGTATGCAAAAGAACTCTCTTTCTGGTCCCCGAGCTCAAGGGCAAAATGTGAATTGCCCCTCCAAGGTTCAAGACATGCAAGGATTGCTCCCAGACAAAGGCTGCCCACAGAGATGAGTGTGGCAACATGCGTCCTCCCCTGGTCTTCCTCTCATGGGATCCTGAAACACCGGAGATGCTTGAGAGCTTTGAGATTCCTCGGAGGAGCAGAAAGGGCAGGGCAAGGCCCAGAAATGTCATTGAAAAGGGGTGTTGAATTCCAGGTGGGGGAGGGGTGAGCAAGGTCATGCAAGGCAAGGGAGGGGTTCAAGGGCAAGGCAAGGCAAGTGGTGGCTTTGCGAGGCGAGGCAAGGCAATGAGGGTCCTAGAAGGAAAAGGAAAGATGAGGCCAGACCTAGACGAATGTGAAAGGAAGTCAGGTGGGGGATGGGTGAGCAAGTCAGTGCAAGGCAGGGGAGAAAAGGCAGGTTGAGGGAAGGCTACAGAGGGGGCAGCAAGGAAATGCAAGGCATGGGGAAGCATGCGAGGAGTGGGTGCTGCCAGCCGGTGGGGATGGCAGGGGCGGGGCCACTGCAAGTAGCATGGTGGGGATGTGGAGGGGGTGTTAGTGTGCGGGAGGTGTGTGTGTGTGTGTGTGTGCAGTAGAGTGCAGGGTAAGTGCAGGTGTGTGTGTGCGTATACGGGGGTTTTGTGCCAGGTGCTGTGCCGGGGAGAGCCGTTCCACCGCAAGGAAGGTGTGGGAGTGAAAGGAGTAAGATAGATGTGTCTTTACAAAGAGACCGTGTGAATCTCTCCTTAGACAAGGCTAGGAATTTACAGGGGGGGAAGTAACAGAAGAAAGTATTCGTTCTAGAAACTGTTACTAATCAACAGAGACTGTTGCTCAGCCAAGGCCCTGCTAAATTCCTGAACCTAGAGCAAGGCAGCAAAGACTTCCCAGCATTAGGAATAGTTTGGTTTTCTTCCTTTTCCATTCCAAAAGGGGAGTGCATATTAGAGGGGGGCATAGAGTAGGCAGTTCCGGAAGTCTGTAATTCCCGAGTACCTCAGAGGGTGCTGTTGCCAGGAACTTAACATCAGAAGGGAGCTGCTTCCCGCAATCATTTGAGAGACTCCATGGCAAAAGCCCCATGGCCTCTCCCTGGAGTTGAAGAATGTTACAGGACTCCTCTGTCTCCTTTTTGGTGGATGAAGAAACTCAGAAAGCCACACTTCTGCCAGAACTCTCCAAGATGCCCCCTTTGCTCCCCGTGACTCCATCACTGCCCAGGAAGCTGTCTTTTCTACCGCAGCAGTTTGACATACAGTTAAAAGTCGCGTGGCAGAGAAAAAAGGCAAGAATTGGTTTCCAAGGGATGGCAAACAAGAGATACCAGAACCTTTGGCCCTACCAATATTAAAGCAACTCCATTAAGAGAGTTCTTGCACTTCCTGAGGATTGGCAGAAGCCTATCTCATGATGTATGTTGCTGGGGGTCTTTTTAGACTGGCAAAAGGAGCTGTTGAAGGTTGCTTGATCTGTGCTAAAGCCAACAGCCAAGTTACAAAGTAACTTGCTAGAGGAGGGAGGCCTTGGGCTGCATGGCCCTTCCAAAGATGCCAGGTGGATTTTCCGGAGATGCCCCAAGTGGCAAGGCTTAATATCTTCTGGTAATCGTATGTCAGCTAGCAAGGTGGCCAGAAGTATTTCCAACTACTTCAGTAATGACAGGATCAGTTCTTAAGGCATTTTTGGAACAAATCATTCCAAGATACAGCATTGTAGAAGCAATAGATTCAGATAGGGGAACTCATTTTGCAGGAAAGATCCTTCAAGGGGTTTTGGCTTCTTTAGGAACACAATGGAACCTCCATAGGCCCTGGCACCCCCAGAGCTCGGCTCGGGTAGAAAACAATGAAGAGAGAAATAAACACCTTTTGAAGCTGGTAATAGAAACCAAGATGCCATGGGTAGGGCTTTGGACATTGGCTTTGGTGAGAATGAGGGCCCAACCCAGAAGAGAGATTCAGTTATCTGCCTTTCAATCGTTGTTTGCAATTGCCCTGGTAAGTCTCCACCCAGTGGGGGGGGGTAGAGGCAAGTGATGCATTTTTAAAACCATCTGTGGCCAGGATCCTGCTTCTTGTGAAACCCCTTCAACAGGAAACTCAGCTGGTGCAAGCCCGGCCTTTGGACTTTGCTGCTTTTAACATCCAACCAGGAGATTGAGTCCTAATTAAGGAGTAGAAAGAAGCGCCAGTGCTGGTGAAATGGCGTGGCCCATTCCAAGTGTCACTGACGACAGAAAACAGCCGTCAAGTAAGCTGAACACAGGTGAACCCGTCACTCTCGGGTCAAGGTCTCTGAAGCCTCGGAGATTTGCACATCTCAGCTGGAGGAGAAGGCCGGGAGGCCGTGACTGACACTCTGCAGGAGTGGGCCGGAGCAGTAGGCAGTGCTTCGACATCGGAAGAAGCCCCGCAGTCCTACCTTCAGACCGTCTGCTGAAATAGACTGTATAGGCATCCCTCCTCTAGAATCTCCACTCACTTGGGGGCTAATACTTGTGGCCATTTTGTTACGTTAAGTGGTTTCTGTGTCTTCAATTGCCACAGGTGCTGCAGAAGACAAGGGGAAAATTAGACTAGCTAATTAGATGACACTATTAAAACATTTTCCTTACTAATTCTACTTTGATATGGTTAGCTGAGTTTAGGCCAGGAGTGGGAGAATCAATTTGCAGCCTTAGGAGAAGAAGTAGCAAAAGTTTTTAACCTTAGCAATTGCTGGCTCTGTGGAGGGCCAGGAGGATCTGAAGAGTGGCCATAGTTGGCTAGCCCAGCTGAACCTAAATGGTGGGTCAATGTGAGGGCCACAGTGGGATGGGATTTGGGGCCAAAGAAGGAAGTTCATGGCCACTTCATTCTTCTCCAACAGGCACTTATTGCCTAAATAGGATAGGGCGTGTCTATGTAGGAAAAGGCAATTGTCAATTGACTTTCCCTCTGGGCTTGAACAACTGGGTTTGGACCCCCAATTGCCCTCCTTCCAATTGTTCCAAATATCAAGGCAAATGCAATCAAATACCTGTTCGGCTCACTAACAGTAGCTGCGTAAGGCGTTCTTATCACACTTACCAAAAATATTTGGAAGCCTGTAAAGCAATGGGGAGGGACAAGGGGTTTTTTTGACCACCTGTTTTTGAGCAGTCCCCACAAAAATTCCACAAGTAGAAGACATGTTGTTTGTGATTATCAGTGGGAATGGCCACACCGGATTGGAACTCAAAGCCTTTTAGTGAGTTCTGCTCCAAATCCAACCAAGCAGCTTGCAGATGTAAATGTAGGTGGGAACCCTGTGCGGGAGCTTGGAAATGCAAATGCTGGGACCCTTATGGTGGGGCAACTCTTGTTGGAGGACCGTTAGGCCCGGGAATCCTGCTGTATTTTGAGCCACCAATTGATGACCATGGGTAGGTTCCTTTGCTAATGGAACACGGGCTTTGAAAGGACAGTATTGGATTTGTGGCCAACATGCTTAGCTCAGGTTACCTCCAAACTGGTCAGGGATATGGTATATTTAGTAGACTGTTGTTCTTTTTGCTACTACAAGTTCTGGGAAATCGCTTAGGAATCAAAATCTGTGATGATTTAATTAGAGAAAAGCAGTCAGCTGATGCAGCCCTGGCTGGAGGGAGCACCCCAAAACGGGGAAATGATGAACGGCCAACAGAACAAGTTACCCAACACGATGGACCAGCCCCTTGGAAACCTAAGGAATTAATCCCAGATGCCTGGGAACCCATTTATCATTTGAAGGAGATAATTAGGTTACAAGCTGTCTCGGAAATAATTACCAACCAGCCAGCCACAGCGCTTGACCTTTTTGCTGAGCAACCCACTTAAATGAGGAAAGCGGTATTTCAACATTGGATGGTATTAGATTATCTGTTGGCAGAAGAAGGAGGAGTTTGTGGGAAATTAAATGACTCGAGCTGCTGTTTGCAAGCAGATGACAGCGGAAAAGTGGTCAAACAAATAACAAAGGAAATAACGTCAGCTCGTGGACCTGTCCAAATGTTGAAAGGATGGGGATGGGACATGTTTTCATGGTTAACTGGCCAGCTCTGGGCTAAATGAATACGATTCCTCCTCTTACATGCTATAGCAACTCTCATCTTTTTACCATGCGTGACACCATGCTGGCTGCAGCTCTTTCAGCAGGTGCTCAAGGGGATGCCGCTAGCAGCCATGCCTACCTGATCCAGAAATGACTACAAAAGGACAGAAAAGGATGTCACTGCAAATAATAGCAAAACCCAAGAAGACTCCAGAAGAAAAAATTAAATCCATGGTAATTAAGGTTTGTAAAGACAAATACAGAGCAAATAAAAAGAGGAGGGATTAAAAGGAATGAGATGGATGAGTCTTTACAAAGAGACCGTGTGAATCGGCCTGTAGACAAGGCTAGGAAGTTATGGCTAGTGAAGTAACAGAAGAAACTAGGAGTTCTCTAGAACTGTTACTAATCATCAGAGACTGTTGATTAATCAAGGCCGTGTTAAATTCCTGAACCTAGAGCAAGGCAACAAAGACTTAAGAGCATTAGGAATGGGGTTCTTTTCTTTCTTCTCGATGCCAAGAGGGGGGTGCATATTAGAGGGGGGCGCATAGAGTAGGCAGTTCCGGAAGTCTGTATCTCCCGAATACCTCAGCCAGTGGGGAAAAGGAAGAGGGTGCTGTGGCCGGGAACTTGGCATCAAAAGGGGGCTGCATCCCGCAACCGTTTGACAGACGCCATGGGAAAAGCCCCATGGACTCTCCCTGTAGTCGAAGAATGTTGCAGGACTCCTCTGTCTCCTTTTCGGATATAAACCTCAGGCATCGTGGATTAATTTTCCCTAACGGCAGCGACCTGCCGCGTGGTCTCCGTGCTCCTCTCCAGCCCCCCGGGACGTGTAAAATAGTTCCCAGCGGCTCCCACCGCGCGTTGCAGACGGCTGCGCGGCCCCGGGGCTGCCCGCAGTGCTCCCCTGCCCCGCCAGGGCTGCCCGCGGGCTGCGGAGCCGCCTCGCCACCGGCGCGGCCAGGGCTGGGGCCCTTCTCGACAGCAGCCGAGGGGCTGCGGAGCGGGCGGCTGCCGGACGATCAGCTATTTTATGCCGCGCGGTGCTGCCGCCTCCATCTAGCTCTCCATCGCGCCGCCGCCCGCCGCCCGCCTGGCGCGCTCACGCTCGGCCGCCCTCGCCGCCCGCCCAGCCTCGCCGGAAGCTCTCCCGCCCGGGCTGTGCCCCGGCTCCGCCGGCAGCTCGGCAGGGCCCGGCCGCACGCGTGCTGCGTGGCTCGGAGCAGCCGCGTTGCGCCGCAGGCGATGGGGAAGGCGGGGCGGGCCGGCGCCATCGTGGTAGCGCGAGGAGAGGAGCGCCCGGGCGGGGCGGCGAGCGGCGCGGCGGTGAGCGCTTCTGCTTCCTGTCGCTCGGCGGCCGCCCACGGCAGGTGCCGTGTGACCCCGCGGAGCGGCGGGGCCGGCCGGGCGGTGCGCGGCGAGGCTTTCGGCCAGCGGCGGCCACAGCGAGAGGCTGCTGGCACTGCCCGTGCCGGTGGAGAGAGCGGGGATCCGAGGCCGGCCTTCCCCGGGCGACGAGGGGAGGCCGCCTTTGCCGCGCTGCCCTCCGTGCAGCATGTGGCCGATTCCGGCGAACCCGGGGTCTCCGCAGCGGCGCGGGCGGGAGGGAGTGGGGAGCGCGCTCGGTGCCGTGCCGGCCGCTCCCGGCCAGCGCTGCGCTGCGCCGAGGCGTTTTCCCGCCCGTCCTGGGAAGGACATAAGCGACACCGTAGTTGGAGCTTAGCTGTCAGGGGGTACAACTTCCCTCCATTGGCGACCTCCTTTTCCCTCTGATTCAGCTACCTTGTGGTAGGTGCGATGGTGCTGAAGAAGGGTGGCGGCTTGGCACAGTTGCTGTCATAGGTGGTGCGAGAGCTCCACGCAAGGAGCTTTGAGTGGCATGTGTGAGGGTAGGAGGGTACGGCACCCATAGCTGAAGGCAAAAAAGGTCAGGGCATGTCATCAGCCGCAGTCGTGCTAAGTTGTTCATCTTTGCAAACTGCTTGCCGAGTTGTTCCTTTCTTAGGTAATGGGGGCTTGTATCAACCAGAACTGCAAATGGTCAGTATTTGCAGAGAAGGTTACTTGGACTGTTGTTGAAGTGAGTGTAGCAGTTTCTATGGCATTCTGCAAAAAAAGTGACAGGTCTCCCTGTGTTCCCCAGTTCTTAACAAAGATGAAGTTAACAAACCCCTGAAAAGAGGTTTTGCAAAACTTCAGGGATATTTTCCTACTAGTACTGTAGAGACAACCATAGTCACCTTGTCTTTCCAAAAGTGAAGGTTCCCTATTTTTGTCCAAGAGCATCAAGTGCTTTTGATCAGCGTTTGTGTGCATGCATTAGCCTCGTTCTTGCTCTTCCTTGGAGAACTTTTACAATACTCACATGATCTGTGTAGGCTGCAGACTGCAGTGGTGAACTTCAAGGCTTCCAGCAGAAGGGAGATGCTATCCACATTTTGGATTCTCCTTAGTCTGAACCTTCAACGTCCAAGGCTTCACTTTTCAAGCAGTTGGAAGAGCTCCAAATTAAGACATGAACAGGTCTTAATTGACCTTGCCACCGCCTCAGTTAGTCAAGTAATGCTGTGCATTGGATTTGACTAGTGCAACATGTGCTTAAAATATGTAGAGTAACTCCTCGATTACCCTCTCAGAAGGGTTGGAATGGAGAACAAGGAGTTCCCAAGACAAATATTTGGTGTACGAGGAGTAGAATTTAGGAGTTGATTGCAGAGCACTGCATGCACAAATGTCTAAGGAGAATCCATCTTTTGATGTCCCATCTATGCTTGTTCTCATTTGAAATCCTGCACATTCTGCAGGCTGGTTTTGTTAGGCTTGGGGCTGGGGAAGGAGTGATGGTGGGGGAGGAGTGGGTGTTGGTTTTGGGTTATTTTTTTGTTTCCAGAATAGTGTACACAGAACTTGTGCCCAAAACCAGCAGTAGGAAACAATGCAGGTATAAAAGAAGGTCACAGAAATGTCAGATAATACGAATCTGAAAGCGCTTCAGTATTTTACTCAGGAGTTTCACTCTAACAAGGTGATTTTCCTTCACAGAAATGTAGTGGCAGGCTTATGCCATGCTAGAAGTGATGACCTTTCTCTGCCCCAAATTGAGCAGCAAAAGGTTTTGGCTCTTAATTTGAACCCCTGAGCCAGCTGTGTTTCAGGCTGCAGAAGCTGCAGCTGTTGTGGCAGACGCGGGGTGCAGCCCTGCCTGCCAGTTCCGAGCTGGCCTGCGCTGGTGGCAGCCGTCAGCGCCCGGGGTCCCCTGTGCCACCCATGCCAGGGCTCTGCCTGCCTGCCTCGCAGCCCTGGTAGCCTCAGGGAAACATCGCACTACTCCATCTGCTTTAAAAACAAACAAGCAAACAAAAAGCTCCCTGTAAATATATGTAGAAGTCTTGAAACTAATTCTCAGCGCTTGCTCGGAGTTTGTTGATGGAGCAAATGGATTTTGGATAAACTGCTATTGCTAGTACTACTTAGGTTCCTAAACTTCAGAAGGGAGGCTATGGTGGTCACGTACCCCTGAGGAATGTTGGGAACAGTAAGACAGCTCAGTCATTTCAAGGTGGCCAGAAAATGGGTGTGGCAGTGGAGTGGACACTCTGTGAGTAGGTAGCCTTAAGTCATGTAACGACATGCACTTCAGTGGGAATTTTGCATCAACACCAAGAGATTGTGTCATGATGTGTTGCGTAACAACAAATTGGGCCAAAATTCTGCTGATTTTGACCAAGGTGGATGGGCCACCTTCACTTAAGCTGGCAAAGGGACATAAGTCAATGATGTTTGAAAAACAGCCATGAAACATAGCCCCTTTAGTTTGTTGCTCTGTTGCAAGTCTGCAAAGTTCTGTTGACAGGTCATTGGAAGTAGCTGTTGGAATCTAAGTGCAGTTGGACGCTTTGTCAGTCAGCATCAGCAGGAGGCTTAACGGTTTAGGTTGAGAGGTGGTGCATGGTTTTTTTTCAGAGGAATGGCCCAGTGAAGAGCAGTGTTCACTGCCATGACTACCGTTGTAGCCTTCAAGAGCAATGGTTCATTCAGAGAGAACTTCCTTGGTTCTGCTGGTTTGGTTTCGCAGCTGGAGCAAAGGTACAGCACTGGAAGCAATTCCTAGGGCAGAAGCGGGAGATATCCGAAGCTCTGGACTTCGTTGCCTAAGTGAGCGTAGTCTAATTGGAAGAGTGGTGAGCATCAGTGATATCAGATTTTTTACAAGTTCTTAATTCTGTCAAAACAAGAAAGAAGGAGAGTGATGAAGATGAAATCCTTTCCTCTTCAATCTGCCTACGCAACAACTTCAGCTGTAGTTGTAATGTGTATTCACCTATTTTGAATTGCCCAAAACCAGGCCTAGAGATGCTTCAGAGTCAGAGAAGCGGGTATTTGCTTTATTCGGCGCTGGGTGCATGGGGGATCACTCCTCCTAACACACACACACAGAGCACTCCATACAGTCCAGCATTATGTGTAAAATTTATGAACATTCATCACAATTCTTGGGATAGGAGTGGTTCTAGAAATTACTTCTCGGAAGTCATTAATATCATTAGCATACGTGCCATGCATGCGCTGTGTACGCTGATGGGCGCACTGAGGAAGGCTCCTCTTCTTCCTCGAGGGTCTTTCTGATGAAGATCAGTAGTCTTTGTCACAATGCACTTTTTACCTTTCTTTCTGGAGCATGCGCAGTTCTTCGGTGGCTGATGCAGCGATCTCTGTGCCGGTTTTCAGAAGATCCTGTTCCTCTTATCTTGACAAGATTAAGGCGAATCCTGCTGCTTAGGTTTTGTGATTAACATTTGCTGTCTCTTAGTAGTTCACTCGTGTTTACATGAGTTAACTATGGATCAACCCCCTTCTCAATTTTAGCACTGAAAGGATATTAGAGTCATTTAAAGAGATGTCTCCTATGGAGTACTATAAAACTGCCATAATGGTAAGACGTTTTCATACAGTAGTTTTAGCACAGAAGTAATATATGTACAATCTTGGATGTTTCATCCTGCTGGCTCAGGAGCCAGTATTGAGCTTTTCTCCTTTAAATCCAGTCTTAGAGCTCTGCAAGGATCACTGCAGCATGACGTTGTGACAAGGGGATGCTGATTCATGCATAAACCTTTGACGCTTTCCTTCTATCTTCAAGCAGCTTTGAAAACCAGTGATTATCTGGCATGTTGCGACTTGAGAGTCATGGTAAAGGTTTCACCAAACACTTTGTAATATCAGGCTACAGCTTTCATTCCTAAGGAAAGAGCATTGAGCAGATTGCTGGCAAAATGCTGAAAGAATGAGCCAAAACCAAAATCCTTTAATGGGAAAGATGGAAAAAATTTAGATGTGTTTATTTGAACTAAAAATAATGTGGACCAAGCCTAAATGTATTTCACACTAAATTCTTAGAACTGATTTTAAGGGAAGAAGTGAGAAAGATGAATTCCCAAGCGGAATTTTCAGCAGCATAATATTGAGCATTTATTAGTAGAACAAAGGCATATCACAGTGCAGGAGCACTTAGCAATATTGCTAGAGGCGTGGCTCCATTCATTTTACTGTGAACTTTAGTACTTCTTTAAACATAGTCCTTAAGCCCAGAAAGTCATTTACACTTCACTCAACTTTCCCCCCTCCGTCTCTGCCCCCTTGCGCCAGCACACGCCAGCACACTGCCACCTCGGTCCTCTGAGTAGCTCCAGAATTGAAGGCAGGCACCCCCCTCCGGTGCCTCCTCAGTCTCCAACCTAATTTGTAGTTGATGGGTTCTTTGGGAGGTGTGAGTTTTGATGAGATAACAGACTTCCTGGGATGCATGCGGTTTATCTTCTTTGTTTCTTGAAGATGTCTTGGTTTCCACCTCTGTAATTTCTCAACTTAAAGGACATTTATTATCATGTGTTTCTTCCTACGTTTCCCAACATGTTACCACTCATTCGAAGTTACAATTTACTCTAGTCTTGTTTTTACTTACCTATATTTTACCTTAACACTATTTCTACATAGTACATTCTCACTTCTAAATGTTAAAGTGATAGATGCGAAAGACAAAATTTATCGTTCACTCATTTATCACAGGAGGAATGTGTTAGCTGCTTGTGTTGCAGTTCACTTGTAATTGTGGTCTATTACCGCAGGCCTGGGCCCTAGGGTGTATCACTGTGTCCCGCAGCCATAGGGAGGAGGAGGAGAGAAGATCCAGCAGGCAGGAATTGTGCACCAAGATTTATTCATTTAATTATTTCACAAACTCTTTTACAGACTTTTTTCTTCATAGTCTAATTGGACAAAGGATCAGCCCCCCCCCCCTTGGGGTGATTGGCTAAAATCCTAAACCATCCATTGTCAAAATATTTTTCTACTAGACCATAAACCAGACTTTTCAAGGTTGCAGGTGGCTTGGTTGTTTACATACTCTGCTACCTCTTCTGTGAGAGAGAAAAGTCTCTCACAGACTTAGAAAATAGCAAGAAAATCCTCGCTAGCAGCATTTTGGTATCTACAATTCCCCCTTTTTGTTTGATAAGATAACAACTCCACTATTAATCCTAAATAGAAATTTACATCAGTTATTAATTCTAAATATGTCCTTAAGGCTTTAACGATCTGACTCCATAACAAGAAATTTAAAGTTCAGTCTCTGCTTGTGGAAGGACCATCCCAGTCTCTGCTTGTAGAAGGACCATCTGCCTGATGGTCAACATCTTGGTCATCATCAGAAGAGTCTGATGGCTGATGATCTACATTCTGGTGGCCACTTGGATGGTTGGTGTTCTGGTCATCATTTGGAGGTTGCCTGTTCTGCCTCTGGTGCCGTAGGGCAGGGCGAACACATTTTGCAGCTAGCCACCGTACCCCAGTATCTGTAGAAACGCAAGCATAGCCACGACCCCAAACCATAAGTTCCCGCAGGCCTTCCCACTGGTTAGTGAGTAAATTCCACACCCAGACTTTTGCCCAGGGCAGTTGTCTCTTGCCTGCAGAGTGCAATGAGAGAAAGTGATTCAGAGGAACAGGATTCTTTGAATTTTGTGGTACCGTAAGGTGATTAATTGTATACGAGCTTTTGCTAGTCGGCTTCAGTAACCAAATTCAAAGGTTCCTGTGAGAATCGTTGAAAAGCCATGATAACAGCCCTTAATTCAACTAACTAAGCAGAGTCTGACTCGGATTGGTGTGTTAATCAACCACTGCAAAGGCAGTGTAGGATACTGTGCACCTTTGCGCACAGTGACCCCTGCTAAAAATTTGTCCCGATCCGTATGCCCCAGGCTGCCAACACATCCCGTCCCCAAAGGTTAAGGGAAGTGGTAGTAACATAAGGCCTAATTGTAGCTGTGTGCCCCTCTGAGTCCTTCACCGTCACAGGCCGTTCGCTTCAATAGCTCTGTGTGGTTCATCCTCATCCTGTGATGGCCGATCCCACTGGGGGTAAAGGCCATGAGGGAGGCCACGCAGAGAAGGAGATGATAGTTACATCAGCACCAGTACCAATCAAACCTTGAAGCTGAGTCCAGGGCGGACGGGCGTTCGGCAGGATCAGGGTACACGTCATCTGTGGCCTTTGGTCAGAGATGTCTGCAGTCCAGAAGGCCTGCAGAAGTCCTGTAGATCCACTGCTGTTATCTTTGTGAGTTTGTTGTTCTATCCTGGGGACACAAGACTTAAAAGGCACTAATTTAGCAAGGCAGGTCTTTTCAGGAATAGTTACAGGGGGTTTTCAAATTCCCTATAAAACTGAGGACAAGGCTCCGAGGAGCGGATTCCCATCAATCCGACCTCATCCTCATCCTATCGCATTAAACCTGTTAGAAGCCAGACCTGAACAGCCCCTCTCTTCCTTTGTCTCTGAGCTAACGTGAGCCGACATCAACGGCTCCTGCCGTGTTTCCCTCTGCAAAGAAGCCAGCTAGCTAGCCCAGCAAGCTCTTTTCCTGATCCCGAAGTCGCTTCAGCGACGCGTGGAGGTAACGCAGCTGGACTGTCTCTGACCAGGGGCACGCCAGAGTCAGTGCCTCGAGCACCAAACGCTGCGTTATTGGACATTGAAGGTTCAGGCTAAGGAGAATCCAAAACGTGGACAGCATCTCCCTTCTGCTGGAAGCCTTGAAGTTCACCACTGCAGTCTGCAGCCTACACAGATCATGTGAGTATTGTAAAAGTTCTCCAAGGAAGAGCAAGAACGAGGCTAATGCATGCACACAAACGCTGATCAAAAGCACTTGATGCTCTTGGACAAAAATAGGGAACCTTCACTTTTGGAAAGACAAGGTGACTATGGTTGTCTCTACAGTACTAGTAGGAAAATATCCCTGAAGTTTTGCAAAACCTCTTTTCAGGGGTTTGTTAACTTCATCTTTGTTAAGAACTGGGGAACACAGGGAGACCTGTCACTTTTTTTGCAGAATGCCATAGAAACT
>NW_027183901.1:0-40664 GCF_041296385.1 Aphelocoma coerulescens
ATGCTGTTGCAACTCAGGCAGAAGTGGCACAGTTTGTTCCTGCGTCGTATGCGAGCTCCTTCTAAACCGTGGTCTCAAGTTGATGAAACAACTGTAAGAGCAATTACAGCTGTTCTGAGTGCTGAAGAACGGTCTGCAGGTCTGCAGCAGCCTTCAGGAATCGGCCAGAGACCGAGACCTGTGACTTGTGAAGAACTTCCTTTGGCATCTACATGGAAGTCAACCAACAGTAGAAAAAGCTCAACAGAAACTGAATTCTCTGACTCCTCTAGTGCTGAAAAGTAAGATGTTGAGGTCTTCTAGACACTGTAGGTTGCAATTTATGTATGCAAGCATCACTTAAATTTCTGCTAGTAATAAGGAGGTGGAAATAGTGGCAGTACAGTTGAAAGGTGTGTTACTGTCCTATGCTGCATTGTAATCTCACTGAGAAGTATTTCATACACGTGCCTGCTGTTTGAGAGAGCAGTCAGGAATATTGTCCATGAATTGTGATCTTTGAGAAGTAGCAGGAGAGGTTTAACAATGGCATTAAAAAACAATGCATGACCGGTATGGGTTTTTAGTTAGTGTTTAATGTATGTTGTAGTCGCTGTAATACATGTGGTCATGCAGTAGGCTGACAGGTATGTATGTAAATTGTTCAGTGAGTGCTCGTGAAACTCAAGGCATGTCCTTTTTAGAGTTTCAGTGAAATCTACATCTCCTGCACTCCACCAGCCAAAGAAGTACAAAGAAGAAGACATTTTGCTCTCCAAACGATCCTCAGATGACGGATCAGCTCAGTCCTCAGTGAAGCCTGCAGACAGCGGTAGCTGTCCCAGCCCCTGTGCCAGTCCTTCTTCTCCAGTATCTGCAAAGGTAGAGTTCTCCAACGTACCACCCTGCTCTTGAAAAGTAAAGGGATGTCTTGCTGATACCATTCTGCAACAATTAGGTATTTTACTGCTAAATTAGGAACCTGACTTAACTTTTCATTTATAACGGCTGCATAATACTTCCTTCTGGAACTTAAAATCTAGACTAAGTATCCTTGTTACACTAGTTTAATACAGCAAAGATAATATTTGTGGACTGCTGAGGTAAAGCTATCCAAAGTAAAAAAATGAGATTTTTTTTTTCTTCTAATAAATGGTGAAGGTGTATTAATTTTTTTCAACTAAATTAGTACATTGTACACACACTTCTGAAGTTTTTGGATTCTGCCTTCCTCTGTTTCTGTAACAGCATCCATTGATACAGATTCTCTTTAAATACTGTGTTATCTGTGTTACCTGCCTTATTATGACTGCTTGGGGTTTTTTGTGATGGTTATTTTAACAAAGCACACATTGAACGAGCTTGTTGTCATAATTGTCCCCATATACTTGAATGGTAAACTGCAGTGATACTAAACAGATTGCTGAAAGGAAACCTCATGGACTCACTGGAGGATTTAGTAATTCCTCTTGAGTTTTTCAGCTTTTAGGTTGAGCCAGTGTAAAAGGAAGAAGACATGTTTCCTGAAGGTAGAAATGGGAGTGGTGTGCTGTAGGCTGCAGTCTAGGATGATTAATTTTGGTGCCATCTCAAGGCGTGGCAGACTTAAACAAATTGTAATTAATCACTAAACTTTTTACTCCTATTCTGCTCTACTTGATTTCGGCCCCTCACGGAGGAATTGTCGAGAAGTGCTTTCAAAGTGTAAAACAGACGTCGGATACATTTTAAAGCCATTTCAGACAGGAGCAGCTGATTTTACGTTTCTTCTAGAAGCTGGAGGAGGAAGGGAGGAGCACAGTCAAGGATTTCTATGTTCGTGTGTGTAAAGCTTCAGAAATAAAGCCTGGTTTATTTTGTTGTATTTATTCATTTAATTCATTTTTTCCAGGGCTGCAGATCTCCTTCACCAAGACAAAATGTGCCCGTTCGGTACTTTATAATGAAAAGTAGCAACTTGCAGAACATTGATATTTCTCAACAGAAGGGAATATGGTCCACTACGCCAAGCAATGAAGGGAAACTGAATGGAGCCTTTTGGGAGAGCAGCCTGGTTTACTTAATATTTTCTGTTCAAGGGTCTGGATGCTTTCAGGTGAGTCCTTAATCTAAAACTAAGTACTAGCAGTGGTTGGTGGTTTAGGAGGGTGCAGGAGATGACTGTGTGTAGTGTGGACAGCTTTGCTTATGACTCCTGGCCTTCTGAGAAGCAGAGCAGTGTGCAGATGTCTGTGCTTGCTGAAGAAAGAGCATTTAATTCCTCTCTGAAACATGCTTTTCTAGTTAGCTCAGTTTGTCCCTCGAAGGCGGAGACGGAATTGCCTCCAAACATCACGAGTCAGAATAATGTTTATACCCTACAGTAATCCTCTAAAACAACAAAAAGCGCCCCAAAAATCCTGACAAAGTCAGGGATTGCTACTCTTTGCATGCCAAAGTGTGTATTGTAAGTGAGCAGGGAGTTACAGGCAAGTCATAGCTTTTTAAAGCCAGGAAACTCATAAATTTCTTCATTAAAATTTCAATAAAAACTGGTTTTATTCACTTCCAGTTAGGAAGCTGGCCATGATTCTTCCAGAGCTGTGTCTCGACTTCGTGTTCAGTGAGATGTATGTCAACAGTTTGTTGGTCAAATCTGTGGTCAGTTGGAAGTTAAAAGCTTGACCTGGTAGTGCAAAGTTGCACGTTAGCTTTGAGCCAGCTAAATTCAGTTGTTCCAGGTAAAGAAAGGCCCACTTACTTCTTCATATATAAGCTATTTGTAAAAATCAGCTGAACTTAAAATCTAAGGAACCAACCAAAACACAGCTGTCTTGGCAATACCACTGAAGGACTGCAGTGACATCCTGCGTACGATGATTTGGCAAACGCAGATGTTAAGACTGGCAAGTAATTTTCAGCGAGCCAGTTGATACCGAAAATGGGCGGTTGCATTGGTGCTCTCAGACAGGGAAGCGGGGAAGGGAAGGCACGCCGACGTCAGGAGTGCAGGTGGTTGACCTTGCCCCGCCCTTCCAGTTGTGACAGGGCACTGCACCCTCATGGGAATGTGGGATTAACTTCCCTATTAATCTTCTGTTGTCCCCAACTGTCTCTTTCTAGTCCACTTTTTTTTTTTTTCCACTGTTCCTTTCATTAATTCTCATTTAAGTCTGCCTTGAGCTATCTAGGACTGCGTGTCTTACAACAGCAGTGAGTGCTGGTAATTTACACAGTGAACTGCATCTTTTGGACTGCTACATCCTAACTGGCATAAATTCACCTGAATAGTTGATGCGTTGTCTGTGGGGTTGGGTTCGCTTCTGGTTTGTTTGGTGTGTGGGCAAATCAGGGTGTCCTGAAGTAAGTTAAATGCTATCTCGGGTTTGGGGTTTCTTTTGTTTTCTTTCTGAATCCTTGTCATGGTGGAATTTTGTCCAGCTTCACTAAAGAAGGAAATAAAAGCAACTTTGACTTCTTTCTTGGAAGAACAGCTACGCTCTCCTGATTCTATGTGAAAGTTAACATAGAGGGAACGTGAGAAGGAACAAATGGATTTCTGCAAAAATAACCTACAACTGACAAGGAATGTGAATATCTAACGGACTGTTCTCTACTAGAATATTCATCTTGATTTCCTTCTGCTTCAGGTGGTTTTGCAACAGCTTTTTAATCTGTTACGAAGCTCAAAAACCCTTCAGTGAGAATCCTGTCAGTGAGAGACATTCCTTACGGTCAAACCCTACAAGGCGTATTTGAAGTGGAAAAAGAAGTGCTACTTCTAACTTTCTAGATGTAAAACATTTTGGAAGCTCCAGCTTCATGGTGGAGAGTGTGTTAATCACTTTGAAACTATTTTGAAAGTTTCACAGGAAGTTCAGTTATTTCTCTCGTTCTGCCGCAGACAGATGGGGTCCCATTATGTCTGTTCTTTCCGTTTTTGTCCCAGGGGTTTGCTAGAATGGGTTCAGCAATTGGGCGTGAGAAAAGTCAAGACTGGGGATCTGCTGGTTTCGGAGGTGTGTTTAAGGTGGACTGGATCCGAAAAGAAAGCATTCCTTTTCAGTTTGCACACCATTTGCTCAACCCGTGGAACGACAGTAAGAAAGTACAGATAAGTAGAGATGGCCAGGTAATGTTACTCTCTTCTAAAGTTTTCTTTACTTGGTAGAACTGTGCATTTTTTATTGGCTTGTTCAGTTTGTCGCCGCTTGTTCATGTGTCTGCTAATCTGAATCCCAGTCCGTTGGTGCATTGTACCTTCAGCGAATGCAGAATTACCGCGGAAGTAATGGAGACATTTTGATAAAATCAAAACAGCTTCTTGCTTATGTGTTTAAAAAATGATTTAAAGGTGGATGCTTCCAAAAAGAAGTTGTTGGGGTTTTTTTGTAATTTAGTTCTGGAGGTTTGTGCCGTGTTTGGTTGAGATGTATTCTCTTAGACAGTCTGTTACACCCAAATAACTGTTCATAATTAGAAGGTTTTTTTCTGTAAAGCCTGAAGAGAATCCCGAGTTTTGAGGTAGAGTAAAGCTTAGGACCGTTCCCAAAGCTGTTAAAGCTCTAAATGCAACTACAAAAAGCCAAAGAATTGGCACAGAATTTCTCTGTGGCAGTTTCTGCCCTCTCTCCATCCCCTCCCAAAACATCTTGATGACTCAAGAGCTAAAGTGTTTGTTTCACCTTCTCTTCTCCAAAACCTCTCTCCCGTTGTAAGAAACTGGAGGAAAGAAGTACAAGGAAAGGACAGCCACCGTATTTCCTGTGACCTCTCTTTCCACATTCTCCACCACGCTTGATGGCATTCAACTTACAAGATGTGGAAAATAATGATCTTTAGTTAGTAAATGAGTGACCTGTGGGAGGTACCAAGTATCTGGTGCGTCTCTTCTTGTGTATGGAGGTAGTGTGTTCACTGGAATTATCTTTGGGAGAACTGACATCTCCCTGGGAATGGAGACACCCCAAACAGCCTGTAGGCCAGGGTGGCTTCTGAAAGTTTTTATCTCCTGCTGAACCCTAGTAAGAAAACCTTGCTCTGCTGGGAGTTCTAATGTTTGTCCCAATAGCAGAAGGGATGAGCTCTTGGAGAAAGTTTGAAAGCAATCACCGGCAACCTCACCTACTTCAGTAATAAATAGTTTCTGTATGCTCAGTGGTAGCAGTGCAGATAACTTCCCGGATTTCCCGATCCTTTCTAGGAGCTGGAACCACAAGTTGGAGAGCAGTTGCTGCAGCTTTGGGACCGTATTCCTTTGGCAGGAAAAAACCTGACCGAGCGTGCCAAGTAGTACGGCAGAGGTAGGTACTGCTGCGTTGCTTCCTGCCTTTGTGTAGAGGAAAAGCTGTCCACGTACAGTGTATCATCACAGTACAGTCTTTGTAGCTTGTGGAAGGACAGGTACACTTGGTACTAAATATTCTATTCATTTTGATTTTTTTCCAGCTGGTTTAGGTTGTTGAAACGCCAGCCACGAGAACCAGCAGCATGTCTCCAGTAAAGATGAGGAAGAAGGCGGCGCAACAACCTCCTGACGTTCTTAGTCACGCTGTGCAGCTAGAAGTGGAAAACTAAGAGGGAATTGTGTTGTTTTCAGTGTTTCCTTGCCAGCCTGGTTTTTGGCCGAGTTGGTTTTTTTACAGTAGCGTGCAGCTGATACTTAAAAATACAGTTAAGTTCAAAACAAAGTTTGAAACAACAGACCCCTTGTAAGTTGTCTGTGGGTTTAAAATAGCATAGCAGACAGTTCAGATATGCAGTTTACAGTTAAAGCTTTCTCAGCCCAGTACAAGGTATGAGAATGTAAATCTTAATTAATCAGTCTTGCAGTTCAGTTAAAAAAATAATAACTCCAACTATGTTGAAAGGCTCCGTAAGTGTTGGTTGAACTTCTGCATCCACAGTGCAAGAGAGAAGAATGTAGTCATATAAACACCTAAGCAGCTGGAGATGGGAATTTTTAATTTATTTAAATGTAATTATTTTTAATTCGTTTAAATTTTTTTAATTAATTATTTAATTATTATTGGATTTGATTATTTTAATTAAATTTAATTTAAATAAAGAAGAAGGAGCACGAGACTTTTGAGACTGGGTGTGTCCACTGGGTGTGTTTCAATTATTTTTCACCTTTAAGCTGTGACTCACACCTTGACAAGCTGAAACAGTCTTTCACAGGCCTGTGGCCAAGTGGCACTTCAGTAGTTCACTGACTTAGGCACTGGTAGAAGATTTGTATTTCTTTAAAAGAATATAAAAAACAATTGCCAGTACAATTTCCATGATCATTTAACATAGTCTTTGTGCTTTCTTTCAAGTTGTTTCTTTTTCTTCCATACCACTACTGTCTTGGTTTATTTGGCTTTTTCTTACTCCTTAACATACTGTACTGTAAGGCTGGTATAAATTCAGTGTGATCACTGTCAGCACTGTTTGTGGTCATTCTTTGGCTAAACCAAAACTTTTTTCTGCTGCTGAGCCTCTACCTATTTTCTCATGTCTGTTCAGGCTATTACCCTGTGCATCCATTTTGCCTTCTGTGTAGCGACCTCCATACATGCACCATCAGTTCTGCCTTTGCCAGGACTAACTGGGTGCATGTAGGGCTGTACTGCCTAACACACTGTGTCTCGAGACAGTGCATGAGGCTCTTGCTGCCTTTTACAGTACTTCCAGGCCTGTGCCCATGCAGGAATGTGGGGCAGTAGTGCCTTGTACAGATTTACAGGGCCCTGTGCACTCCAGGGACGGAGCTGGCCCAGAGAGGCAGCACAGGTGGGGTGTAATGTTTGGTTAAGCAGCCCAGATAGGACTTCTGCAGCTTGATGATAAAAGGGACAGTCCAGCCATGGAATTTGCATTCCACAAGGCCACTGGCCAGTCTAGATCACTTGAGTGGAGAAGAGATTGTACCCTGCTTGCCTGCCTGACAGAGACATGGTCATGGTAAGTCTCTGTATGCCCAGATGTTAGATCTAGCTCAGTCATGGTGAATTACATGATATTATTATTATTACCCAAGTAACTGTACTACTGATCTGTATTTTCTCGTGCACTGTATTTAGAAGTGGACTGTTTATCCCTTAAGCTGTTGGTCTGGTGTCTGTAACCATCTCCTTTTAGCAGGGCTGCCTAAAGCCCTTACACTCCGGTAGCAGAAGTGGAGTGCCACTTTGTGTGACGATACCAACAGCATCATCAGCCTGCAGAAGAACTCCAGCACTGCAGCATAGTTTTTAGAGACACCCCACCTGCCTGATCATGACTGAGTGTGATCACCATACCTGAAGTGAGAACTAAAGCAGGAAGAAGGGCAAGGACCTGAACCTATCTGAAAAGTAATAGGGCAGCAGCAACAGCCAGCAATTCAACCCAATCCTTGCATTGGTGATGACAAATGGGAGAAGTGGCCTGTGACCATCCCCTCAGCAACAGTAAAAATCCCAGATTGGAGGTTGTTCTGTGTTGAGAGTAAATTAAGTTCTTGCAAGCTAGACCATTGTCCATAACTAGAGTGTGGAGGAAGGGAACATAAAGAGGGTTCTGAAGAATAGTCAAGAGTTTTGCAAGGTTTGTTCATACATGAACAAAACTTGGCTGAGGAGTGCCGGTTCCGGACAACTCCAGTCATGTTCCTCAGCACAGAAGGTCCGAGCTTTGCCAATGTCTCATGGGAAAATGCTGAGCTGTGCTGCCTCCTCAGGAACATATTCCTGCAAACAGGGAAAGCTGGCAAGCTGTTTAGCCATAGACCTTTTTTGTTGTTGTTAAATACTGTGCAGCGTGAAACTGCTAATCTGTCGCAACTATTTGCTTCAATATTTGCTTTCTTGCATTTTCTTTTCCCCACTATTGAGCTGGTGTAATTTCTGCTCCGTCATCACAACACCTACAAAGACGTGGTGGGCTTAATTGTAGTGAAGGATTTTTTGTAGCTTCCATTTTAAATGCTTGGCACCGGCTGTTGTAGAAATGAAATCACAGCTCCTACCTGGCAGGCCCAGCACAGGCTTGTGGTTGGATTAGTCCATAGTTACTCCCAGGCACTTTGTCTTTAGAGCGAGTTAAGAGGGGTTTCTGCAGCTACTAATTCTAACTTTTGTTTTTGTGAAATGATGCTGTAGTGATTGTTCAGAGCAGCCACTTCTCCAGATGTATTCGGTCGCGGTGTTCACTGTCTGGAAAACATTAGCAGTTAGTCTCGTGTTGCTCTACATCTTGCTGTTCCCACTTAGCTGCTCTGCTTTCCTTCCCTGTGGATCACGCTGCGTTGCTTTCAGCCGTCACCCCCGCTGCCTTTGTTGCATCTTCTGACAGGAACTGCAGTGCACAGAGTAGGTGATGCTGCTGGATTAAAAGCTTTATTTGCTGTTTTGTTTCATTTGGCAGATGTTGAAATGTGTCACCTAAACAGGAAGGGTAAGTCTGGGTTTAAAAGCAAATTGGTTCTAAGGAAAGCAGATTGGGGGTTGTATTACATTAGAGAATAGTCCTGAAAACACTAAAAAGCACGTCTCATTGCCAAATCAGGCAGTCTAGAGAGGAGGCTCTATTTTATTTGTGTCAAGCCAAGAAGCAATTTTAAAGCTGATTTGGCACCATGCGGGTGTAAATTTACTAATTTTTGCCTTGTGCTGTATAGTGCACAACTCTGAGATTTATGGCCTCATCTCTTTTAAGTTTGCAGACATGAGTGATCGTACTGCATTTGGTACTGCTGGGGTGTGAGTAAAGGTTGTAGCACAAAGCTCCTAAATCATGTACCACTTCCTTCTATCCACAGGGAATGTCTGGTGAATCCTGGCAGCACTCATATAAGGCCAAGGAATAGGGAACAAAACACAGCTGCCAAAGTTGCTTCACTGTGAGGGCAAAACCCAGTCCAGTGGAGAGCACCAGGCCAGCGCAGCCCGCCCTGCCCTGCCTTCAGCACCGTGCGGAGCCGTGCGGCACCCCTGGCAGGCAGCCGGCAGCCGCACGTGGGGCTGTGCCGCGGGGGCTCCTGAGAGCTGGCGCGGCGCTGGGACAAGCCGCCCCAGCCCTGGCGCTGCCCTTCTCCAGGCTGCGGGCAGCAGCACAGGCTCTCTGTCCCTGCCCAATTGTCTGCAGTGGCCACCGGCCCGCAGGCGCCCTTGCCCGTCCAGGGGATGTCCTCGCGCAGGGTGCCGCAGCTGCACAGCCGCACTCGGGGGACGAGCGAGCGCAGCTCGGCCAGAGCAGAAGCTCGCCTTACCTTCCCAAGCTCACCTGGGAAGTGAGCGGCCAAGTCATCCTCCCTGGTCGGACGGGGCTACGGCAGGAGCGTGCTCGGGATCAGCCTGCAAGAAGCCGGGTGCGCTCGCAGAACAGCACAAAGGGCCGGCGGCCGGGTGCCAGCCAGCCCTGGCAGCCTGAGCGTGGCACACAGCTGGCAGCCTCTGGCCCACCGGCCTCTCTGCCCTGCGCAACAGCAGTCCTGCCGCTGGCCGCAGCAAGGACGTGCCAGTGGCGCCAGCGGCTCCCCGGTGCCTCTGCCTGCTGAGTAGCACCACAGACAATTCCTCCCTCCTAGCCACACATCCCTGACACGCCAGCGCAGGCAGACGTGGGTGAGAGGCAGCCTTTCTCACATTTGCCAGGTCCTCAATCAGCCTCTCCACCCTCCTGGCACTCAGTGTCCTCCTCGGGGCAAGAGAGAAGTGGAAGGAGGTGAGCAGCGATGTCTCTGCAGCTCGGCTGGGGGAGGGAGCGGTGCTCAGGCACAGAGCCCAGAGCAGGGAGACACTCGCTGCACGGCCCGGCTCAACTCCTTCTCCAGGGCTTTCATGGATGGGACACAGGTCACTCGGGCTCCCTTGGTCCCGTGAAGAGGGAGAGAGCTGGATGACCCCCAAGCTGCCTCTCCTCTCTTGTCAGGCAGCTCTTCCTGAGAGCTGCCCACAGTTGCAGGGGCAGCTCTCCCCAGCTGTGTTCCCCTGTACGGCTGCTCCTGAAGCACTCCCCAGCTTACCCCTGTGGGGTGCCCACCCACAGCTCCTTCAGCACCTGGAGCCTCAAAAAGAGGCGAGCACAGGCCCTGCTGCTCCCCAGCCCGAGGGCAGACGTGCACCTGCCTGGTCCTGTGGGAAGGACACAGGGGCAGGACGAAGCCCCATGGTGAGGGTAGGACAGAGTTGCTGCCCAAGCCCTGGTTCCCTTTGATGTGCCCCAAGCAGAGGCTCTCACCCCTCCCTTCTGGGGACCAAAGAGTGCTTGGGGGATGTAGGACATGGAAATACCCACATCCACTCCCTGCCCAGGCTCGGCATGAAGGGCAGAGGTCATTCCCAGGCTGGTGTGTGCATGGCTGGAAACCTCTCCTGCCCTGCCATGGCATGTGGCACCACAACTCACCCAAAAGTGGCAGTACAGGAGCTGGTGGGACAGGTGAGGATGCTGGAGGTGCCGTCTTCATTGCTGCCTTCCTGCTGCTCCTCCACTTCTCTCTCCACCACTGCTGCTCAGCACCCACAGCTGCTCCATGTCCAGGCAGAGCCGTGGGCGCGGGGTGGTGTCCCGGCTGCAGAGAGCAGAGGCAAGCAGGGCGTTGCGTGTGGCCTCCCACACACACTCCCTGCTGCAGAGCCCTGGCATCCTGCCCTGCTGATGTTGGGATGACACTGGTGCATCCAGCACCAAGGTGCTGGGGCCTGGCACTTACGGCAGGGTGTCTTTGCCCCAGAGCCAGGGATGGGGCAAAGGCAGCTGGGCTCTGAAGGTTTTACTGCACCTTGGCCACCACCAGTTCCTCCTGGAGGAGGAGAAGGCGCTTCTCACTCATCTTTGGGCCGCGGCTCAGAGCCGCGTCCGCGCTCAGCACCGCCTCGCCGCCGCTGAGAACCTTCCTGCGGTGCAGAGAGCAGCGGCCGTGAGGAAGGCGGCCCCTTCTGCCGCGGGACCCGGCCGTGCCCGCGTGTCCCCAAGCTGTGGGGGAGCCTACCTGGAGCCGAAGCAGCTCCTGGCCTGGGACAGGAGGACCCTGGCCTTGCCGCAAGGACACGGGCCAGTCGCTGACAGCGAGGATGGGAAGCAGGATGGCAGGGCTGGGTTGGTGCCGCTCGGCCAGACCTTGCCTTCTCCCGGTGTCCATCTGGGCCGGGACAGCTCCTTGCTGCTGGTTCTGCTGGACGCTGGCTCCAACTGACCAACAATTAGAGCTCAAGAGAAGCTGGGCTAGGCACTGAGGAGGGACACCGGGGCAGGACTTGCTTCCGGGATGGGCAATGCCTGCTTTGCACTGGGGAGCCCAGACACACCCGAGGCCAAGGCTCATCTTCCTCCACCTGCTGCCAAGGCTTTGCCTCCTGCAGCCCAGCATGCAGTCAGCTGCCCTTGCCCCAGGGCCACTTCAGCAGCTCCAAATTGCTCAGCCTGCAGTTGACCATGACCCCACGTGTCTGCACAGCTGCTTTACAGCTGGCTCTTCCCCAGCATCTCCTGGTGCGAGGGCTTGTTCCTCCCCGGGTGCAGGACTCAGCTCTGAACATCCCAGCCCCTACTGATGGGTTGTGACACATGGCCCCGCCCTCCACGCCCTTCCTTAAGTAAACAAAGAAAAATTAAACAAATAAAACTGTTTACAGCTGGTTCCTTGTGCGATGTGAAGCTTTCCTCCCTCTCAAACACTCACTGGTGCCTCTTCCCCAGCAAAAGTCTTTCCTAGGACAAGCCCTCCATTTCTAGGAGAGGCGCTCTTAACTGGATGCACGTGACACAGTCTATTCCGGGAGAGCCACAGCTGCTAAAAGCTTTCCAAGCCCTGCATTGGTGATTTCCGGGACCAGCTCCTGGGCCCACTTGCACCAAAGCTCAGGACAGCTGTATCTCATGGACGTCATTCAGGTTGAATCCTGTGTCCCCCGACCACCCCCACAGGCCCATCAGCACAGACAGTGCTGGTGGGCTGCGCTTGAGCAGCTGCTGCCCTGGGCTGCCGGCAAAGGTGGTGTCTGCATCCCTGCTCTTCTGTCCTCCCTTTAGGGGCCTGGTCAGCGACACCGGCCTTTCTCCCTGGGCATGACCATGGTGGTAGAAAACAGAGTCCTCTTGGTGCACACCGGCCAAGCTGTGGGAATGTCTCTGGCACACCTGCTGTGTCAGCTTTCAATCCCCCAGCATGCTGGAACTAAGCCAGGTCCAGGAGGAAGAACAGCTTTTGATGTGTGTTGTTTTGATTCTTATGGGTGTTTGGAGCTAAATCTGGAGGTGCCTAAACCACAAATTTTGGAGGCAAGAGACAGCCTGGAGTAGTGACTGTGAGAGACTGCACTATCTCTTAAGGATCAATGACTCAACACATTTGCTCACTTGTGCAGGGCCAGGGTGCTTTGCAAGGCCAGGTTTGCATCCCTCGAGGGAGGAGGTGAGGTTTTGGTGAGTAATGGCTACTGCAGAGGGGGTGAACTATCACTGCCTGGAGGCTACAAATCGGGCTTTGAGGCTGATTAAGAGGCAAATCCTGCAAGGCTTCTTATCTTGCTAGTTGCTCTCCCTTACACAACTCCCAGCTGTCCAGGCAGGTACCTGGGCATTCCCACTGAGCCTGACCTTATTTAAATCCACTGGACTTTGTGTTTCACGGGCTTCTTCCCCCATCCCTGACAAATGATGACCGTCACTTTGACCAGCAAATGTCTAAGCTGCAACAGCCCAGTCCCATCGCAAGATCTGTGAGAGGCGATACGTTTTTTACTCTATCTTTTCTCTCTCTCTCTCTTTATCTATCTCTCTCTCTATCTTAATCTTACATTTCCTTATGTAATATTTTTGTGTTGTCATATTGCTATACGTCTATAGCTAATAAGAACTGAAATGGCCTGCTTTCCATTGCAACCAAATTGTTCTAAAAGAAACCCTAAATATATATATATAGGGTTTATATATAAACCCTATATATATATAGGGTTTAGGGTTAGGGTATATATGTATACATATTTACAAACGCTGATCATTCATTCATTCATTCGCTCATTCGTTCAGTATTGATTCACTCTAAGCCGATCCAAGGGATTTTTGACAAGAACATGGGTTACTCTCGCCTTCATGGACGTGGGTTGTAACAGTGACCGACTGCCAAATCGCCACCTTAGCTCTGCAGAGATGTTGCTTTGCATCAGCCACGTCTCGCCCAGGACAGCTGTCCCACAACAGACTGGAGGAAGCTGTGATGAAGAAGGATCTGAGCAAAAGCCCTCTCCAGTTGACAGCTACCCCTCCCTACCTTTAATTTGTAGGTATTTTGGACTTGGATTAAGCACATGCCTAAGGCATTTGAGAAACAACCTGTCCGGTTTTCGTTAGATGTGTCACTGCAGGGTGAGGAAGGAACCCCAAAGGCTCACGACATGGGCTGTCAGGGGGAGGCACAGCAGCTACTTGACCTCATCAGACATTCCCCACCCTTGTCCCAGTGCTTGTGAAGCTGACATACCCCTGCCCCTTGGGCTCCACCACGGTGTCTCCCCCATCTCCTCTGAGGATGCCTGGCAGAGAGAGGGGCATGCATCCAGACAGGTTTTTGCCTTTTGGTCCTTGTCTGCTCTGCCTGCAGGGACACTTGGCTCTTCCAAACACAGGTCAAGAAAGCAAAAGCATGTGCAGCTAAGCGACTTCTTGCAAGACAAGAACACATAAAGCAAAACCCACCCAAGCCCTTCCCCAGTTATCTTCTTGATGTTGACATTTCTCGTATCCCAACTCCAAGGCTGTGACAACCCTCCACCCCTCCTCATATCTGTGGATGTGTCTGTGGGTGCTGGTGGTTCCTCCAGACCGCCCTCCTACTCCCCGAAGGTCATCCAATTTTCCCATCATAAACTCCCCCAGCACCTTCACCCACACGCAGGAAAGCCTTGCTCTCAGCCCAGGTGCTGACAGTGTGCCAAGCAGCCCTTGCCATCTCTCCCGAGCCTTTTCCTCTGCACAGCAGGCTGTGGCTGTGGGCAGCTCTTGCAGGCATTCGTTGGAGAGAGGTGGCTGCCAGGCACAGGCACCTCTGGGCAGCCAAGCTCGCACGGGCTGGGCTGGCCACGGCCGGCTGCCGAAGCCAGCGTGACCTTCTCGGTCTTGGCCAGCACAGCCTCGAGCTCCAGCTGCTCCTCCTTGGATGGGCTCAGCAGCTTTGGCCCCAGGCAGACGGCCAGGTTGCTGCAGGTCATTCTCCTGGTGGACTTGTGCTGGACAATGTGCCGCGGCAGTGCCAGCAGCTGCCTGAGGAGGAGCAGGTTTGCCGTGGGCAACTTCTTGGCCACTCTGAGGGAACAGGAAGGCAACGTCCACCAGGCAAGATGTTGCCCACCGCCGCCCCCAAAGCTGGCACGAGGCAGGGGGCAGCCAGCGGCTGTGGTGCGCAGCTTTGCAGGCTGTATTGAGTGAGGGGGTGCCATCTTGGGCTGGGGGGCCATATGGCATCAGGGGAGTCATTTGGGGCCAAGGGGGAGCAGTGAGAGGGCAGCAGTGACTTCTGGCACAGTTGTGTCCCAATCAGAGCGCCAACAAAGGCAGGAGCCCGTATCCAGAGCTGACAGCACTCGCACAAGGTGTGCTTGGCATTCTCACCATGACATCGTGTGTTGGAAGCAGCGGCTTTCAGCGTGCCTCGCTGCAGGGGGCATGGATTTTGTAGCTGACTTTGCAGCTTGTTTTGCTTCCCCTTCAAGGGACCTGGCTGCGCTTTCCTGCCCTTTTCCCCTTATTTCCAGCCCTTTTCTCTCTTCACATTTCCTGTCCTTTCCCCCCTCACATCTCCCTCTCCCCCCAGTCACAATTCCCACAATTTCCCCACCCTGTTTCCTGCCCGTTTTTCACTCACGTTTACCACCCTTTTCACCTACTTTCCTCACACTCTTCCTCTTCCATTTCCCATCCCTTTCCACTCATGTCTCCTGCCATTTTTTTCACTCATGTTTTTCACAAGTTTCCCCTCATATTTCCTGCCCTTTTCTCCCCTCACCTTTCTCTCTTTCCAGTCATGTTTCTTGCCCTTTCCTCCTCAAGTTTCTTACTTTTCCTCTCATGATTCTTGCACTTTTCTCCTCATGTTTCCTGCTATTTTCTCCCCTCATGTTTCTCTCCTTTTTTCCACTCAGCTTTCTCACCCTTTTCTCCTCATGTTTCTCACTTTACCCCTCACATCTTCCACCCTTTCTTTGCTCATATTTTTCTGCCTTTTCCCTGCTCTGGTTTCTCACCCTTTTCCCCTCACGTTTCTCTCACTTTTCCCTTCATGTTTCTCAAAATGTTCCCCTCACATTTCCTTCCCGTTTCTCTCTCTTTGTCTGTTAAGTTTCTCACCTTTTCCCCCTCACGTTTCCTTCCCTTCTGTCCTGGGTTGCAGTGTATTCTATTACCATCCTCATGAGCTGTTGAAATCAGGAGGGGCAGTGTTTCCTTGCCTCCTTCCCCCAGACTAACTTTCTGTTAATGGCCCATCAATGCCCTGCCGCATGACTCACAGATAACTCCCTCCGGACCATCCTCTGCTAATGAGCCTAATCAACGCCTGGCCTCATGACTCATTATCCCATTGTGAGATGCTCCACCCAGAGAGAGAGGAACCAAGCATTCCATCCTGGATATAATCTGAGATTCTGAACTCCAGAGGTAACCTTTCCACTGGATTTCCAGAGGACAAGAGCTACACAGCCACCACTGGACTTTCTGAGGAAGAGCGGACCCTTTCTACAGGACCACTGCTTCAGGAGGACTGCAGCCACCATTCTACCAGACTGCTACCACCACCCTGACTAACAGGGTGTCAGGTTGTATCCTGACTCTGTCAGTTTGAACCAGTGTTTTCTTTTATTTTTTTCCTTTTCTTTAATTTCCCCATTAAATTGTTATTCTGACTTGGCGCCTCCCACTGGTTTGTTTTCAAACTAGTACACCTTCATTCCCCTTATATTTCTCACCCTTTCCCGCTCGTGTTTCTTAGAATTTTCCAGTCGTGTTTCCTGCCCTTTTCTCCCCTCACCTTCCTCTCCTATTTTCACTCACATTTCTCACCATTTCCCCCTCAGGTTCCCACGCTTTTCTGCCCTCACACTTCTCTCCTTTTTTCACTCACATTTCTCAACCTCTTCCCCTCATGCTTCTCTCACTTGTCACCTCACATTTTCTGCCCTTTTACCCCTCACATTTCCCACACTTTTTCAGCCACTGGTTCTTGTCAGTGACTGTTTCTCTTCAGTAGTTTATGAGCTTCTCTTCTTTTTTTCCTGCAATCCCCTACTCAAAATAATGGGTGCCAGAGCAGCGGCCCAAGAAGCTCCTGCCTGTGTGTCTGCTGAACAGAACGTCTGTGGCTCAACCTGAGGAATCTCATTAAGAACAACCTAAACTGCAATGGACTTCCTGCTGCAGTTTTGGTTTGTTTTTTTTTCTTCAATTCTATATAGTTTTCATAATGTTCCAAATAAATAGGTACCCTGAGGGATACACATCGCAGGTGAGCACCCACTGCATGATCTGCTTCAGGCAGATCCCATCTCCTTCTTCATCACCACACCGTCACTATGACTCCTGCCTGGAATAAACTGGTTGTGGTGCCTCTCTGTATTGAAGGATCTCCATCTGCACAGGAAATGCTTTTGGTCTTTTTTTTTTTTGGGGGGGGGGGGGCAGGGGGAAAGAAAAAGTTTTTATTTTAAAACGTTCAAACCCTGGATTTTTTTCTATTTCTACCAATTTGAATTGACTTGAGATCAGATTAAAGCACTGCCAGCCGAGGTTACAAACGGGCTCCTGTATCCCTGTGCGCGCAGAACAAAGGTGCTGCCACACTGTGTCAGTCCCCCGGCTGTCTGTTATCTCCATTTCAACAGGCGACTGAAAGAGGGGGCTCCGCCGGCCCCGCGCTGCTCCGGGCCGGGGCTGGGCCGGGAGGGGCCGCAGGACGCGCTGAGAGGCGCCGCCTCAGCCCCGGCCGCCATCTTGTGCGTGGCGGCAGCGCCGGCGGCTGCGGGCGGGACGCGCTTCCCCGGCGCTGTTTCCCATCTTTCTTTCCCGGGCTGGGATTTTGCAATGTCTTTCCTGGGTCACACTGCTTTATGCTTGTACATATACAAGTCACTGTTACGCATACTCACACTCATTTTACTCTAAGCAATGGGAGTAAGAGGGTTCAGATGAGCATCCAAACGTTCTCTGACCGCTGTAGCTTCACCCTGCAGTCACTGCCGGCTCGTACCTCGGCTGTTGGCCTGGCCATGATTTCAGCATCACCAGGGGTGCTCTGCCGGTGGAGTGGCTTCTTGGGGGGCTGGGAATATTTCTGGGAGCTATCAGGTTTCCTTTCCCCCAGGTCAGTGGTTTCTGTTCCAGCTAGGAGTGGAGGGGCCTGCCACAGCCTCCTCAAGATCTTCGTGCAGCTCTTCCTGCTTCCCATGGCTGGGAACAGGGCCACCCGGGGCGCTGCTGTGACCCCTATGAAGAGCAGCAGTTGAGGTGCTGGGACATGGGGGCTCCTCTTGGTCAGCTCCAGCAGGGCTGCCAGAAGGGGCCAGGCCCTCCTTGGGAGACCCTCCTCGGGAGGCAGCGGGGCTGGGAGCAGCTCTTGGGCAGCCCTCCTGCTCTTTAGCAGTATGGTCGTCCTCCATAGGAGGCCCAGCAGACATCGGGCCTCCTTTCTGCATCGTCGCAGAGCGACATCAAAAGGCTGCTGCACAAATGTGTCTGTACCGTTTTGGAGGAGGGCTCCAGCAGGTGGACCAAGAAATCTCCTTTCAGAGCAAAGACGCCCAGGAGAGACATTACAATGTCTTCCAAAAATAGGTGCCCATGAAATCTGATTCTTAAAGATGAGTCTCAGCTCCTGACACAACCACAAGGGAATGGGAACTGCCACTTGTTGTCTTACGTGGTGGGCCAGGCACTGCTGCTTGATAGATGGATTAGGGGGATTATCAGCCGTATTTGCCTGTGACAGCAAGGTCCTGCACATGAATGCAGAGGTGCAGAAGGTCCTCTCAGTCCTGTTTCTGCATGGTTCTGGGAACCAGGGGAATCCCTCTTGATCCTGTGAGGCACTGAGTTTGCAAAGTAATGGTTCCTTTGTTGTTGTTGTTGCTGTTGCTGTTGTTTTCCCTTTGGGCAGCATCCATATTTGAAGCCAGCCGAGCCTCTCTCCAGACAGCACTGATCATTGAAGTGAAGCAATGGAGGGAGTTCAGGAGGTGGTGTTGACCATTTCAGGATGACTCTCTCCAGCACCAGCTCTGAGTGGGGCTCAGAATAAAACCTCTATCAAACCTTAACTCCATTGGAAGATTCCCTTCCTTGTCACCCTGGGAATAAGCTCTACATTCACTTTCTGAACTGTCCATTGTTTTTTCAAGATGGAAAATCCTTTTATGGTGGTTTTGTTATGGATAGGAATTGGGGAAGGGTCTCCCCTTCCCTCATCAACTCCACACTGCAGTGCCTTTGGAATACGGCCCACTGGCCGTTTTTTGCTCAGCCATGGTACTTCTACGTGAGGCAGAAAGTTCAGCAGCATTTCCAGCCAAAAGCCCATGAGGAGTGGGGCAGCCAGAGCATCCTGTGCAGATACAGGCCTGCAGCTGTGACTCGAGAGGGTTTTGGTTCCTGCCCAGCGCAGCGGGTGCGTCTCCTCTGTGACTGCCCCCCCTTCCCAGGTGCCCATGGATAGCAGGTACGAGGCTCTGCAGGGCGAACAGAACAGGGTGGGGATGTCTGCTGGCAATAGAGTGAAGCGGAGAGCAAACAGTCCAGGATGTTCCTGGAGTGTGGGACAGAGAACTTCTGACACAGCTGGTGACTGAGCCAGCGAGGGAGGCACCACTGGACCTGCTGTTTTTGAAGGGAGAAGGGCTGGTGGGTGACAGGAGGGTCGGAGGCGGCCTTGGGCTCGGTGATCACGAAATGCATGTGTTTGATTGCCAGAGAAGGAAGGAGAGGGAAAAGGTTTACCTGTAACAAATTGTGAATTCCTTAAGCTTTAACAGACAGTGCTTAGTCCTGTATTCCCCCAAACCAGTGATTAATGTGTGCAAGTGGATAAGTTAGCCTTGAGAATAAAGAGAGGGGGCCTGCTAAGAAGACAGCTGCAATGCATTCAAGGGGAAGAAAGTGGTTTTAGGAGGCTCTTGAGCATAGAAGGAGAATTTGCAGAACATCCACCAGAGGCCCTCAAGAGACCCCTCCTCTCAATGTCAGTAATTTTGGGGAAGTGATTTAAATATGTCAAATACTTTGTGGGAATGTTTAGCCTGTGAGTTTGAACAAAGTAATGAATATGTCTTAGTTCCATGGATACAAACGAGTAGGTGAGATTGCTGGGTGTGCCCGTGTTAGCAAAGTGATTCCTCATGCACCTAGTGCTGAAATAAAGTAATGCCTCCTTTCTGACGCTGAGCTGGCAGAGTTACAGAGTTTTATTATCCCAATGGTTTTGGTGACAGAGTTACAGAGTTTTATTATCCCAATGGTTTTGGTGACAGAGGGGTGTGCAGAAGTGCTGCCTGGGAACACCATGCCCAGGGGACTCTTTTCTGTTGCTGTGAATGACAGGAAGACTAGGTGCTTATTTCCAGAAACATGTAAAACTTTTATTATTTGGGCTAAACTAAACTGCCATGTAAGATATCCCCTTTTTCACAGCTGTGCCTTTCTCCTTGAGACTGTACAGATTTCAAACACTGCACAGCCTAGAGGGAACGTCTACTCCTTTTGTTCTGTCCTCATTTCAAAGGGACCCGGAAACAAGAATCAACCATTGTTTTTTCCAAACAGCAACGTAGCCATGTATGTTCATCTCCACGCCCTTGTTTCCTTCCTTCAGCTGCCTTGTGGATGAGTTATGGAGTACATGGACAGAGGCACTCTGAGTGATGTCATCAGTGAGATGCACATGTCTGAAGAAGAGATTGCAGCTGTCAGTCAGGAGGTCAGGGATCCCACCTGTGCTTCCTTCCGAGGGTGTGGGCAGGATTGTCTGGGAAACAGGGGCTCAGCACAGCAGAGATTTCATGTGCCAAGCTTTGTTTCTGTGTTGCTGCTGTGCTATGGAGAAGCAAGAGCATCTCAAGTGAACTGCGTGGCAGTGTGCCTGCACTCACTGTACTCTGTTCTTGTATTCTTATCTCCTGCTCTTGCATTCTCACTCTGTCTCTTGTATTTGTATTTGCTGTTCTCCACCTTGCCTCTCTAAATGTTTGCCTGGAGCCTGTCTGCACTGCGTTCCCTGCCTGTAAAAGTAAAGGTGCTGGTGGCAGGATTTGAAACTAATGGCAAAGGAAAAGAGAGACTCCTTTCTCACAGTCCTCAGCTGAAAAGGATAGTGGTCCAGCCAAAACAGTGTTTGCTTCTTAAAGTGAATAATGTGGAACCTTCCTGGTTCTGTTTTCTCTCTCAGTTCCTGCAAGGACTGGATTTTCTTCACTTGAACCATGTGATCCACCAAGATGTCAAAAGCTGCAACATCCTTCTCAGAACCAACGGCTCTGTCAAGCTGGGTTGGTATATTCTTGGTCAGGCATGGCATTGCAGAGATATGGCGTGGGGTGCTGCTTTTGAGTTACTGCCAGTTCCCCCAAAGTTGTGCTGGTGGCAGTGCAAGGACAACCTTCCTTGTCCCTGAATTCTCATGGGGCCTCCCAGATCTCCCTATCCCTCTGTTCCACACATCCCCTGCGTCTCCCGTGGCTCTAGTGTGTGTCCTGGAGGGTTCACCTCCAGGGGCAAGAGGCAGCTTCATTCTTCATGTTTATTAAGGCCTTGACCTTTCTACTGATGCTTCCAAGAAAGATGGTTGGCAGTTAGTGCTAATTAAGGCTGGGGATCTTGGGATATGGAAGCCTTGAGCAGGAATTGGACCGACATCATCCACTCTGCACAAAAGTCATCTAACAGCTATCAAATGGTAACTCCCAGGGGCATGCTCATGCAGGGAAAGCCTGGATTCCATCTGGGCATGGACAGACACCTGGAAAAGGTCTGTTGTTTGGCCTCAGCTTAGGAAATGTGATTTTGTAAAGCATGCATTCGCCTTTTTTTAAGAAAGAAAAGGAAGATTTGAAAGAGCTATGAAATGCTCTACAGCATAGTTTTGTAAAATGCACTTCCAAACTGGAGTTCTAAAAGGATACAGGAAATACATAACCCTGTACTAAATACCTGTATTTTTATGCAATACCTGCAGAATTATCTTACCCCTCTCCTTATCTGGTAATGGTAGTGGCTCTCTCCAAATTTAGAGAAACTGCAGAAGTGTGTGCTCAGCTGCTTCCATGGAGAAGCCAGCCTAATGGGGAATTTGGAGGCAGGAACCAGACCCTAATGAATGTGAGATGGCAGAGGAGGATATCCTATGGAAAGCTTTGAAAGCTGGCCCATGTCTGTGGAAGAGAGGAGGCTGGAGGACCAACATATTCCAAAGGCACTGCAGTGTGGAGTTGATGAGGGAAGGGGAGACCCTTCCCCAATTCCTATCCATAACAAAACCACCATAAAAGGATTTTCCATCTTGAAAAAACAATGGACAGTTCAGAAAGTGAATGTAGAGCTTATTCCCAGGGTGACAAGGAAGGGAATCTTCCAATGGAGTTAAGGTTTGATAGAGGTTTTATTCTGAGCCCCACTCAGAGCTGGTGCTGGAGAGAGTCATCCTGAAATGGTCAACACCACCTCCTGAACTCCCTCCATTGCTTCACTTCAATGATCAGTGCTGTCTGGAGAGAGGCTCGGCTGGCTTCAAATATGGATGCTGCCCAAAGGGAAAACAACAGCAACAGCAACAACAACAACAAAGGAACCATTACTTTGCAAACTCAGTGCCTCACAGGATCAAGAGGGATTCCCCTGGTTCCCAGAACCATGCAGAAACAGGACTGAGAGGACCTTCTGCACCTCTGCATTCATGTGCAGGACCTTGCTGTCACAGGCAAATACGGCTGATAATCCCCCTAATCCATCTATCAAGCAGCAGTGCCTGGCCCACCACGTAAGACAACAAGTGGCAGTTCCCATTCCCTTGTGGTTGTGTCAGGAGCTGAGACTCATCTTTAAGAATCAGATTTCATGGGCACCTATTTTTGGAAGACATTGTAATGTCTCTCCTGGGCGTCTTTGCTCTGAAAGGAGATTTCTTGGTCCACCTGCTGGAGCCCTCCTCCAAAACGGTACAGACACATTTGTGCAGCAGCCTTTTGATGTCGCTCTGCGACGATGCAGAAAGGAGGCCCGATGTCTGCTGGGCCTCCTATGGAGGACGACCATACTGCTAAAGAGCAGGAGGGCTGCCCAAGAGCTGCTCCCAGCCCCGCTGCCTCCCGAGGAGGGTCTCCCAAGGAGGGCCTGGCCCCTTCTGGCAGCCCTGCTGGAGCTGACCAAGAGGAGCCCCCATGTCCCAGCACCTCAACTGCTGCTCTTCATAGGGGTCACAGCAGCGCCCCGGGTGGCCCTGTTCCCAGCCATGGGAAGCAGGAAGAGCTGCACGAAGATCTTGAGGAGGCTGTGGCAGGCCCCTCCACTCCTAGCTGGAACAGAAACCACTGACCTGGGGGAAAGGAAACCTGATAGCTCCCAGAAATATTCCCAGCCCCCCAAGAAGCCACTCCACCGGCAGAGCACCCCTGGTGATGCTGAAATCATGGCCAGGCCAACAGCCGAGGTACGAGCCGGCAGTGACTGCAGGGTGAAGCTACAGCGGTCAGAGAACGTTTGGATGCTCATCTGAACCCTCTTACTCCCATTGCTTAGAGTAAAATGAGTGTGAGTATGCGTAACAGTGACTTGTATATGTACAAGCATAAAGCAGTGTGACCCAGGAAAGACATTGCAAAATCCCAGCCCGGGAAAGAAAGATGGGAAACAGCGCCGGGGAAGCGCGTCCCGCCCGCAGCCGCCGGCGCTGCCGCCACGCACAAGATGGCGGCCGGGGCTGAGGCGGTGCCTCTCAGCGCGTCCTGCGGCCCCTCCCGGCCCAGCCCCGGCCCGGAGCAGCGCGGGGCCGGCGGAGCCCCCTCTTTCAGTCGCCTGTTGAAATGGAGATAACAGACAGCCGGGGGACTGACACAGTGTGGCAGCACCTTTGTTCTGCGCGCACAGGGATACAGGAGCCCGTTTGTAACCTCGGCTGGCAGTGCTTTAATCTGATCTCAAGTCAATTCAAATTGGTAGAAATAGAAAAAAATCCAGGGTTTGAACGTTTTAAAATAAAAACTTTTTCTTTCCCCCTGCCCCCCCCCCCCCCAAAAAAAAAAAAGACCAAAAGCATTTCCTGTGCAGATGGAGATCCTTCAATACAGAGAGGCACCACAACCAGTTTATTCCAGGCAGGAGTCATAGTGACGGTGTGGTGATGAAGAAGGAGATGGGATCTGCCTGAAGCAGATCATGCAGTGGGTGCTCACCTGCGATGTGTATCCCTCAGGGTACCTATTTATTTGGAACATTATGAAAACTATATAGAATTGAAGAAAAAAAAACAAACCAAAACTGCAGCAGGAAGTCCATTGCAGTTTAGGTTGTTCTTAATGAGATTCCTCAGGTTGAGCCACAGACGTTCTGTTCAGCAGACACACAGGCAGGAGCTTCTTGGGCCGCTGCTCTGGCACCCATTATTTTGAGTAGGGGATTGCAGGAAAAAAAGAAGAGAAGCTCATAAACTACTGAAGAGAAACAGTCACTGACAAGAACCAGTGGCTGAAAAAGTGTGGGAAATGTGAGGGGTAAAAGGGCAGAAAATGTGAGGTGACAAGTGAGAGAAGCATGAGGGGAAGAGGTTGAGAAATGTGAGTGAAAAAAGGAGAGAAGTGTGAGGGCAGAAAAGCGTGGGAACCTGAGGGGGAAATGGTGAGAAATGTGAGTGAAAATAGGAGAGGAAGGTGAGGGGAGAAAAGGGCAGGAAACACGACTGGAAAATTCTAAGAAACACGAGCGGGAAAGGGTGAGAAATATAAGGGGAATGAAGGTGTACTAGTTTGAAAACAAACCAGTGGGAGGCGCCAAGTCAGAATAACAATTTAATGGGGAAATTAAAGAAAAGGAAAAAAATAAAAGAAAACACTGGTTCAAACTGACAGAGTCAGGATACAACCTGACACCCTGTTAGTCAGGGTGGTGGTAGCAGTCTGGTAGAATGGTGGCTGCAGTCCTCCTGAAGCAGTGGTCCTGTAGAAAGGGTCCGCTCTTCCTCAGAAAGTCCAGTGGTGGCTGTGTAGCTCTTGTCCTCTGGAAATCCAGTGGAAAGGTTACCTCTGGAGTTCAGAATCTCAGATTATATCCAGGATGGAATGCTTGGTTCCTCTCTCTCTGGGTGGAGCATCTCACAATGGGATAATGAGTCATGAGGCCAGGCGTTGATTAGGCTCATTAGCAGAGGATGGTCCGGAGGGAGTTATCTGTGAGTCATGCGGCAGGGCATTGATGGGCCATTAACAGAAAGTTAGTCTGGGGGAAGGAGGCAAGGAAACACTGCCCCTCCTGATTTCAACAGCTCATGAGGATGGTAATAGAATACACTGCAACCCAGGACAGAAGGGAAGGAAACGTGAGGGGGAAAAGGTGAGAAACTTAACAGACAAAGAGAGAGAAACGGGAAGGAAATGTGAGGGGAACATTTTGAGAAACATGAAGGGAAAAGTGAGAGAAACGTGAGGGGAAAAGGGTGAGAAACCAGAGCAGGGAAAAGGCAGAAAAATATGAGCAAAGAAAGGGTGGAAGATGTGAGGGGTAAAGTGAGAAACATGAGGAGAAAAGGGTGAGAAAGCTGAGTGGAAAAAAGGAGAGAAACATGAGGGGAGAAAATAGCAGGAAACATGAGGAGAAAAGTGCAAGAATCATGAGAGGAAAAGTAAGAAACTTGAGGAGGAAAGGGCAAGAAACATGACTGGAAAGAGAGAAAGGTGAGGGGAGAAAAGGGCAGGAAATATGAGGGGAAACTTGTGAAAAACATGAGTGAAAAAAATGGCAGGAGACATGAGTGGAAAGGGATGGGAAATGGAAGAGGAAGAGTGTGAGGAAAGTAGGTGAAAAGGGTGGTAAACGTGAGTGAAAAACGGGCAGGAAACAGGGTGGGGAAATTGTGGGAATTGTGACTGGGGGGAGAGGGAGATGTGAGGGGGGAAAGGACAGGAAATGTGAAGAGAGAAAAGGGCTGGAAATAAGGGGAAAAGGGCAGGAAAGCGCAGCCAGGTCCCTTGAAGGGGAAGCAAAACAAGCTGCAAAGTCAGCTACAAAATCCATGCCCCCTGCAGCGAGGCACGCTGAAAGCCGCTGCTTCCAACACACGATGTCATGGTGAGAATGCCAAGCACACCTTGTGCGAGTGCTGTCAGCTCTGGATACGGGCTCCTGCCTTTGTTGGCGCTCTGATTGGGACACAACTGTGCCAGAAGTCACTGCTGCCCTCTCACTGCTCCCCCTTGGCCCCAAATGACTCCCCTGATGCCATATGGCCCCCCAGCCCAAGATGGCACCCCCTCACTCAATACAGCCTGCAAAGCTGCGCACCACAGCCGCTGGCTGCCCCCTGCCTCGTGCCAGCTTTGGGGGCGGCGGTGGGCAACATCTTGCCTGGTGGACGTTGCCTTCCTGTTCCCTCAGAGTGGCCAAGAAGTTGCCCACGGCAAACCTGCTCCTCCTCAGGCAGCTGCTGGCACTGCCGCGGCACATTGTCCAGCACAAGTCCACCAGGAGAATGACCTGCAGCAACCTGGCCGTCTGCCTGGGGCCAAAGCTGCTGAGCCCATCCAAGGAGGAGCAGCTGGAGCTCGAGGCTGTGCTGGCCAAGACCGAGAAGGTCACGCTGGCTTCGGCAGCCGGCCGTGGCCAGCCCAGCCCGTGCGAGCTTGGCTGCCCAGAGGTGCCTGTGCCTGGCAGCCACCTCTCTCCAACGAATGCCTGCAAGAGCTGCCCACAGCCACAGCCTGCTGTGCAGAGGAAAAGGCTCGGGAGAGATGGCAAGGGCTGCTTGGCACACTGTCAGCACCTGGGCTGAGAGCAAGGCTTTCCTGCGTGTGGGTGAAGGTGCTGGGGGAGTTTATGATGGGAAAATTGGATGACCTTCGGGGAGTAGGAGGGCGGTCTGGAGGAACCACCAGCACCCACAGACACATCCACAGATATGAGGAGGGGTGGAGGGTTGTCACAGCCTTGGAGTTGGGATACGAGAAATGTCAACATCAAGAAGATAACTGGGGAAGGGCTTGGGTGGGTTTTGCTTTATGTGTTCTTGTCTTGCAAGAAGTCGCTTAGCTGCACATGCTTTTGCTTTCTTGACCTGTGTTTGGAAGAGCCAAGTGTCCCTGCAGGCAGAGCAGACAAGGACCAAAAGGCAAAAACCTGTCTGGATGCATGCCCCTCTCTCTGCCAGGCATCCTCAGAGGAGATGGGGGAGACACCGTGGTGGAGCCCAAGGGGCAGGGGTATGTCAGCTTCACAAGCACTGGGACAAGGGTGGGGAATGTCTGATGAGGTCAAGTAGCTGCTGTGCCTCCCCCTGACAGCCCATGTCGTGAGCCTTTGGGGTTCCTTCCTCACCCTGCAGTGACACATCTAACGAAAACCGGACAGGTTGTTTCTCAAATGCCTTAGGCATGTGCTTAATCCAAGTCCAAAATACCTACAAATTAAAGGTAGGGAGGGGTAGCTGTCAACTGGAGAGGGCTTTTGCTCAGATCCTTCTTCATCACAGCTTCCTCCAGTCTGTTGTGGGACAGCTGTCCTGGGCGAGACGTGGCTGATGCAAAGCAACATCTCTGCAGAGCTAAGGTGGCGATTTGGCAGTCGGTCACTGTTACAACCCACGTCCATGAAGGCGAGAGTAACCCATGTTCTTGTCAAAAATCCCTTGGATCGGCTTAGAGTGAATCAATACTGAACGAATGAGCGAATGAATGAATGAATGATCAGCGTTTGTAAATATGTATACATATATACCCTAACCCTAAACCCTATATATATATAGGGTTTATATATAAACCCTATATATATATATTTAGGGTTTCTTTTAGAACAATTTGGTTGCAATGGAAAGCAGGCCATTTCAGTTCTTATTAGCTATAGACGTATAGCAATATGACAACACAAAAATATTACATAAGGAAATGTAAGATTAAGATAGAGAGAGAGATAGATAAAGAGAGAGAGAGAGAAAAGATAGAGTAAAAAACGTATCGCCTCTCACAGATCTTGCGATGGGACTGGGCTGTTGCAGCTTAGACATTTGCTGGTCAAAGTGACGGTCATCATTTGTCAGGGATGGGGGAAGAAGCCCGTGAAACACAAAGTCCAGTGGATTTAAATAAGGTCAGGCTCAGTGGGAATGCCCAGGTACCTGCCTGGACAGCTGGGAGTTGTGTAAGGGAGAGCAACTAGCAAGATAAGAAGCCTTGCAGGATTTGCCTCTTAATCAGCCTCAAAGCCCGATTTGTAGCCTCCAGGCAGTGATAGTTCACCCCCTCTGCAGTAGCCATTACTCACCAAAACCTCACCTCCTCCCTCGAGGGATGCAAACCTGGCCTTGCAAAGCACCCTGGCCCTGCACAAGTGAGCAAATGTGTTGAGTCATTGATCCTTAAGAGATAGTGCAGTCTCTCACAGTCACTACTCCAGGCTGTCTCTTGCCTCCAAAATTTGTGGTTTAGGCACCTCCAGATTTAGCTCCAAACACCCATAAGAATCAAAACAACACACATCAAAAGCTGTTCTTCCTCCTGGACCTGGCTTAGTTCCAGCATGCTGGGGGATTGAAAGCTGACACAGCAGGTGTGCCAGAGACATTCCCACAGCTTGGCCGGTGTGCACCAAGAGGACTCTGTTTTCTACCACCATGGTCATGCCCAGGGAGAAAGGCCGGTGTCGCTGACCAGGCCCCTAAAGGGAGGACAGAAGAGCAGGGATGCAGACACCACCTTTGCCGGCAGCCCAGGGCAGCAGCTGCTCAAGCGCAGCCCACCAGCACTGTCTGTGCTGATGGGCCTGTGGGGGTGGTCGGGGGACACAGGATTCAACCTGAATGACGTCCATGAGATACAGCTGTCCTGAGCTTTGGTGCAAGTGGGCCCAGGAGCTGGTCCCGGAAATCACCAATGCAGGGCTTGGAAAGCTTTTAGCAGCTGTGGCTCTCCCGGAATAGACTGTGTCACGTGCATCCAGTTAAGAGCGCCTCTCCTAGAAATGGAGGGCTTGTCCTAGGAAAGACTTTTGCTGGGGAAGAGGCACCAGTGAGTGTTTGAGAGGGAGGAAAGCTTCACATCGCACAAGGAACCAGCTGTAAACAGTTTTATTTGTTTAATTTTTCTTTGTTTACTTAAGGAAGGGCGTGGAGGGCGGGGCCATGTGTCACAACCCATCAGTAGGGGCTGGGATGTTCAGAGCTGAGTCCTGCACCCGGGGAGGAACAAGCCCTCGCACCAGGAGATGCTGGGGAAGAGCCAGCTGTAAAGCAGCTGTGCAGACACGTGGGGTCATGGTCAACTGCAGGCTGAGCAATTTGGAGCTGCTGAAGTGGCCCTGGGGCAAGGGCAGCTGACTGCATGCTGGGCTGCAGGAGGCAAAGCCTTGGCAGCAGGTGGAGGAAGATGAGCCTTGGCCTCGGGTGTGTCTGGGCTCCCCAGTGCAAAGCAGGCATTGCCCATCCCGGAAGCAAGTCCTGCCCCGGTGTCCCTCCTCAGTGCCTAGCCCAGCTTCTCTTGAGCTCTAATTGTTGGTCAGTTGGAGCCAGCGTCCAGCAGAACCAGCAGCAAGGAGCTGTCCCGGCCCAGATGGACACCGGGAGAAGGCAAGGTCTGGCCGAGCGGCACCAACCCAGCCCTGCCATCCTGCTTCCCATCCTCGCTGTCAGCGACTGGCCCGTGTCCTTGCGGCAAGGCCAGGGTCCTCCTGTCCCAGGCCAGGAGCTGCTTCGGCTCCAGGTAGGCTCCCCCACAGCTTGGGGACACGCGGGCACGGCCGGGTCCCGCGGCAGAAGGGGCCGCCTTCCTCACGGCCGCTGCTCTCTGCACCGCAGGAAGGTTCTCAGCGGCGGCGAGGCGGTGCTGAGCGCGGACGCGGCTCTGAGCCGCGGCCCAAAGATGAGTGAGAAGCGCCTTCTCCTCCTCCAGGAGGAACTGGTGGTGGCCAAGGTGCAGTAAAACCTTCAGAGCCCAGCTGCCTTTGCCCCATCCCTGGCTCTGGGGCAAAGACACCCTGCCGTAAGTGCCAGGCCCCAGCACCTTGGTGCTGGATGCACCAGTGTCATCCCAACATCAGCAGGGCAGGATGCCAGGGCTCTGCAGCAGGGAGTGTGTGTGGGAGGCCACACGCAACGCCCTGCTTGCCTCTGCTCTCTGCAGCCGGGACACCACCCCGCGCCCACGGCTCTGCCTGGACATGGAGCAGCTGTGGGTGCTGAGCAGCAGTGGTGGAGAGAGAAGTGGAGGAGCAGCAGGAAGGCAGCAATGAAGACGGCACCTCCAGCATCCTCACCTGTCCCACCAGCTCCTGTACTGCCACTTTTGGGTGAGTTGTGGTGCCACATGCCATGGCAGGGCAGGAGAGGTTTCCAGCCATGCACACACCAGCCTGGGAATGACCTCTGCCCTTCATGCCGAGCCTGGGCAGGGAGTGGATGTGGGTATTTCCATGTCCTACATCCCCCAAGCACTCTTTGGTCCCCAGAAGGGAGGGGTGAGAGCCTCTGCTTGGGGCACATCAAAGGGAACCAGGGCTTGGGCAGCAACTCTGTCCTACCCTCACCATGGGGCTTCGTCCTGCCCCTGTGTCCTTCCCACAGGACCAGGCAGGTGCACGTCTGCCCTCGGGCTGGGGAGCAGCAGGGCCTGTGCTCGCCTCTTTTTGAGGCTCCAGGTGCTGAAGGAGCTGTGGGTGGGCACCCCACAGGGGTAAGCTGGGGAGTGCTTCAGGAGCAGCCGTACAGGGGAACACAGCTGGGGAGAGCTGCCCCTGCAACTGTGGGCAGCTCTCAGGAAGAGCTGCCTGACAAGAGAGGAGAGGCAGCTTGGGGGTCATCCAGCTCTCTCCCTCTTCACGGGACCAAGGGAGCCCGAGTGACCTGTGTCCCATCCATGAAAGCCCTGGAGAAGGAGTTGAGCCGGGCCGTGCAGCGAGTGTCTCCCTGCTCTGGGCTCTGTGCCTGAGCACCGCTCCCTCCCCCAGCCGAGCTGCAGAGACATCGCTGCTCACCTCCTTCCACTTCTCTCTTGCCCCGAGGAGGACACTGAGTGCCAGGAGGGTGGAGAGGCTGATTGAGGACCTGGCAAATGTGAGAAAGGCTGCCTCTCACCCACGTCTGCCTGCGCTGGCGTGTCAGGGATGTGTGGCTAGGAGGGAGGAATTGTCTGTGGTGCTACTCAGCAGGCAGAGGCACCGGGGAGCCGCTGGCGCCACTGGCACGTCCTTGCTGCGGCCAGCGGCAGGACTGCTGTTGCGCAGGGCAGAGAGGCCGGTGGGCCAGAGGCTGCCAGCTGTGTGCCACGCTCAGGCTGCCAGGGCTGGCTGGCACCCGGCCGCCGGCCCTTTGTGCTGTTCTGCGAGCGCACCCGGCTTCTTGCAGGCTGATCCCGAGCACGCTCCTGCCGTAGCCCCGTCCGACCAGGGAGGATGACTTGGCCGCTCACTTCCCAGGTGAGCTTGGGAAGGTAAGGCGAGCTTCTGCTCTGGCCGAGCTGCGCTCGCTCGTCCCCCGAGTGCGGCTGTGCAGCTGCGGCACCCTGCGCGAGGACATCCCCTGGACGGGCAAGGGCGCCTGCGGGCCGGTGGCCACTGCAGACAATTGGGCAGGGACAGAGAGCCTGTGCTGCTGCCCGCAGCCTGGAGAAGGGCAGCGCCAGGGCTGGGGCGGCTTGTCCCAGCGCCGCGCCAGCTCTCAGGAGCCCCCGCGGCACAGCCCCACGTGCGGCTGCCGGCTGCCTGCCAGGGGTGCCGCACGGCTCCGCACGGTGCTGAAGGCAGGGCAGGGCGGGCTGCGCTGGCCTGGTGCTCTCCACTGGACTGGGTTTTGCCCTCACAGTGAAGCAACTTTGGCAGCTGTGTTTTGTTCCCTATTCCTTGGCCTTATATGAGTGCTGCCAGGATTCACCAGACATTCCCTGTGGATAGAAGGAAGTGGTACATGATTTAGGAGCTTTGTGCTACAACCTTTACTCACACCCCAGCAGTACCAAATGCAGTACGATCACTCATGTCTGCAAACTTAAAAGAGATGAGGCCATAAATCTCAGAGTTGTGCACTATACAGCACAAGGCAAAAATTAGTAAATTTACACCCGCATGGTGCCAAATCAGCTTTAAAATTGCTTCTTGGCTTGACACAAATAAAATAGAGCCTCCTCTCTAGACTGCCTGATTTGGCAATGAGACGTGCTTTTTAGTGTTTTCAGGACTATTCTCTAATGTAATACAACCCCCAATCTGCTTTCCTTAGAACCAATTTGCTTTTAAACCCAGACTTACCCTTCCTGTTTAGGTGACACATTTCAACATCTGCCAAATGAAACAAAACAGCAAATAAAGCTTTTAATCCAGCAGCATCACCTACTCTGTGCACTGCAGTTCCTGTCAGAAGATGCAACAAAGGCAGCGGGGGTGACGGCTGAAAGCAACGCAGCGTGATCCACAGGGAAGGAAAGCAGAGCAGCTAAGTGGGAACAGCAAGATGTAGAGCAACACGAGACTAACTGCTAATGTTTTCCAGACAGTGAACACCGCGACCGAATACATCTGGAGAAGTGGCTGCTCTGAACAATCACTACAGCATCATTTCACAAAAACAAAAGTTAGAATTAGTAGCTGCAGAAACCCCTCTTAACTCGCTCTAAAGACAAAGTGCCTGGGAGTAACTATGGACTAATCCAACCACAAGCCTGTGCTGGGCCTGCCAGGTAGGAGCTGTGATTTCATTTCTACAACAGCCGGTGCCAAGCATTTAAAATGGAAGCTACAAAAAATCCTTCACTACAATTAAGCCCACCACGTCTTTGTAGGTGTTGTGATGACGGAGCAGAAATTACACCAGCTCAATAGTGGGGAAAAGAAAATGCAAGAAAGCAAATATTGAAGCAAATAGTTGCGACAGATTAGCAGTTTCACGCTGCACAGTATTTAACAACAACAAAAAAGGTCTATGGCTAAACAGCTTGCCAGCTTTCCCTGTTTGCAGGAATATGTTCCTGAGGAGGCAGCACAGCTCAGCATTTTCCCATGAGACATTGGCAAAGCTCGGACCTTCTGTGCTGAGGAACATGACTGGAGTTGTCCGGAACCGGCACTCCTCAGCCAAGTTTTGTTCATGTATGAACAAACCTTGCAAAACTCTTGACTATTCTTCAGAACCCTCTTTATGTTCCCTTCCTCCACACTCTAGTTATGGACAATGGTCTAGCTTGCAAGAACTTAATTTACTCTCAACACAGAACAACCTCCAATCTGGGATTTTTACTGTTGCTGAGGGGATGGTCACAGGCCACTTCTCCCATTTGTCATCACCAATGCAAGGATTGGGTTGAATTGCTGGCTGTTGCTGCTGCCCTATTACTTTTCAGATAGGTTCAGGTCCTTGCCCTTCTTCCTGCTTTAGTTCTCACTTCAGGTATGGTGATCACACTCAGTCATGATCAGGCAGGTGGGGTGTCTCTAAAAACTATGCTGCAGTGCTGGAGTTCTTCTGCAGGCTGATGATGCTGTTGGTATCGTCACACAAAGTGGCACTCCACTTCTGCTACCGGAGTGTAAGGGCTTTAGGCAGCCCTGCTAAAAGGAGATGGTTACAGACACCAGACCAACAGCTTAAGGGATAAACAGTCCACTTCTAAATACAGTGCACGAGAAAATACAGATCAGTAGTACAGTTACTTGGGTAATAATAATAATATCATGTAATTCACCATGACTGAGCTAGATCTAACATCTGGGCATACAGAGACTTACCATGACCATGTCTCTGTCAGGCAGGCAAGCAGGGTACAATCTCTTCTCCACTCAAGTGATCTAGACTGGCCAGTGGCCTTGTGGAATGCAAATTCCATGGCTGGACTGTCCCTTTTATCATCAAGCTGCAGAAGTCCTATCTGGGCTGCTTAACCAAACATTACACCCCACCTGTGCTGCCTCTCTGGGCCAGCTCCGTCCCTGGAGTGCACAGGGCCCTGTAAATCTGTACAAGGCACTACTGCCCCACATTCCTGCATGGGCACAGGCCTGGAAGTACTGTAAAAGGCAGCAAGAGCCTCATGCACTGTCTCGAGACACAGTGTGTTAGGCAGTACAGCCCTACATGCACCCAGTTAGTCCTGGCAAAGGCAGAACTGATGGTGCATGTATGGAGGTCGCTACACAGAAGGCAAAATGGATGCACAGGGTAATAGCCTGAACAGACATGAGAAAATAGGTAGAGGCTCAGCAGCAGAAAAAAGTTTTGGTTTAGCCAAAGAATGACCACAAACAGTGCTGACAGTGATCACACTGAATTTATACCAGCCTTACAGTACAGTATGTTAAGGAGTAAGAAAAAGCCAAATAAACCAAGACAGTAGTGGTATGGAAGAAAAAGAAACAACTTGAAAGAAAGCACAAAGACTATGTTAAATGATCATGGAAATTGTACTGGCAATTGTTTTTTATATTCTTTTAAAGAAATACAAATCTTCTACCAGTGCCTAAGTCAGTGAACTACTGAAGTGCCACTTGGCCACAGGCCTGTGAAAGACTGTTTCAGCTTGTCAAGGTGTGAGTCACAGCTTAAAGGTGAAAAATAATTGAAACACACCCAGTGGACACACCCAGTCTCAAAAGTCTCGTGCTCCTTCTTCTTTATTTAAATTAAATTTAATTAAAATAATCAAATCCAATAATAATTAAATAATTAATTAAAAAAATTTAAACGAATTAAAAATAATTACATTTAAATAAATTAAAAATTCCCATCTCCAGCTGCTTAGGTGTTTATATGACTACATTCTTCTCTCTTGCACTGTGGATGCAGAAGTTCAACCAACACTTACGGAGCCTTTCAACATAGTTGGAGTTATTATTTTTTTAACTGAACTGCAAGACTGATTAATTAAGATTTACATTCTCATACCTTGTACTGGGCTGAGAAAGCTTTAACTGTAAACTGCATATCTGAACTGTCTGCTATGCTATTTTAAACCCACAGACAACTTACAAGGGGTCTGTTGTTTCAAACTTTGTTTTGAACTTAACTGTATTTTTAAGTATCAGCTGCACGCTACTGTAAAAAAACCAACTCGGCCAAAAACCAGGCTGGCAAGGAAACACTGAAAACAACACAATTCCCTCTTAGTTTTCCACTTCTAGCTGCACAGCGTGACTAAGAACGTCAGGAGGTTGTTGCGCCGCCTTCTTCCTCATCTTTACTGGAGACATGCTGCTGGTTCTCGTGGCTGGCGTTTCAACAACCTAAACCAGCTGGAAAAAAATCAAAATGAATAGAATATTTAGTACCAAGTGTACCTGTCCTTCCACAAGCTACAAAGACTGTACTGTGATGATACACTGTACGTGGACAGCTTTTCCTCTACACAAAGGCAGGAAGCAACGCAGCAGTACCTACCTCTGCCGTACTACTTGGCACGCTCGGTCAGGTTTTTTCCTGCCAAAGGAATACGGTCCCAAAGCTGCAGCAACTGCTCTCCAACTTGTGGTTCCAGCTCCTAGAAAGGATCGGGAAATCCGGGAAGTTATCTGCACTGCTACCACTGAGCATACAGAAACTATTTATTACTGAAGTAGGTGAGGTTGCCGGTGATTGCTTTCAAACTTTCTCCAAGAGCTCATCCCTTCTGCTATTGGGACAAACATTAGAACTCCCAGCAGAGCAAGGTTTTCTTACTAGGGTTCAGCAGGAGATAAAAACTTTCAGAAGCCACCCTGGCCTACAGGCTGTTTGGGGTGTCTCCATTCCCAGGGAGATGTCAGTTCTCCCAAAGATAATTCCAGTGAACACACTACCTCCATACACAAGAAGAGACGCACCAGATACTTGGTACCTCCCACAGGTCACTCATTTACTAACTAAAGATCATTATTTTCCACATCTTGTAAGTTGAATGCCATCAAGCGTGGTGGAGAATGTGGAAAGAGAGGTCACAGGAAATACGGTGGCTGTCCTTTCCTTGTACTTCTTTCCTCCAGTTTCTTACAACGGGAGAGAGGTTTTGGAGAAGAGAAGGTGAAACAAACACTTTAGCTCTTGAGTCATCAAGATGTTTTGGGAGGGGATGGAGAGAGGGCAGAAACTGCCACAGAGAAATTCTGTGCCAATTCTTTGGCTTTTTGTAGTTGCATTTAGAGCTTTAACAGCTTTGGGAACGGTCCTAAGCTTTACTCTACCTCAAAACTCGGGATTCTCTTCAGGCTTTACAGAAAAAAACCTTCTAATTATGAACAGTTATTTGGGTGTAACAGACTGTCTAAGAGAATACATCTCAACCAAACACGGCACAAACCTCCAGAACTAAATTACAAAAAAACCCCAACAACTTCTTTTTGGAAGCATCCACCTTTAAATCATTTTTTAAACACATAAGCAAGAAGCTGTTTTGATTTTATCAAAATGTCTCCATTACTTCCGCGGTAATTCTGCATTCGCTGAAGGTACAATGCACCAACGGACTGGGATTCAGATTAGCAGACACATGAACAAGCGGCGACAAACTGAACAAGCCAATAAAAAATGCACAGTTCTACCAAGTAAAGAAAACTTTAGAAGAGAGTAACATTACCTGGCCATCTCTACTTATCTGTACTTTCTTACTGTCGTTCCACGGGTTGAGCAAATGGTGTGCAAACTGAAAAGGAATGCTTTCTTTTCGGATCCAGTCCACCTTAAACACACCTCCGAAACCAGCAGATCCCCAGTCTTGACTTTTCTCACGCCCAATTGCTGAACCCATTCTAGCAAACCCCTGGGACAAAAACGGAAAGAACAGACATAATGGGACCCCATCTGTCTGCGGCAGAACGAGAGAAATAACTGAACTTCCTGTGAAACTTTCAAAATAGTTTCAAAGTGATTAACACACTCTCCACCATGAAGCTGGAGCTTCCAAAATGTTTTACATCTAGAAAGTTAGAAGTAGCACTTCTTTTTCCACTTCAAATACGCCTTGTAGGGTTTGACCGTAAGGAATGTCTCTCACTGACAGGATTCTCACTGAAGGGTTTTTGAGCTTCGTAACAGATTAAAAAGCTGTTGCAAAACCACCTGAAGCAGAAGGAAATCAAGATGAATATTCTAGTAGAGAACAGTCCGTTAGATATTCACATTCCTTGTCAGTTGTAGGTTATTTTTGCAGAAATCCATTTGTTCCTTCTCACGTTCCCTCTATGTTAACTTTCACATAGAATCAGGAGAGCGTAGCTGTTCTTCCAAGAAAGAAGTCAAAGTTGCTTTTATTTCCTTCTTTAGTGAAGCTGGACAAAATTCCACCATGACAAGGATTCAGAAAGAAAACAAAAGAAACCCCAAACCCGAGATAGCATTTAACTTACTTCAGGACACCCTGATTTGCCCACACACCAAACAAACCAGAAGCGAACCCAACCCCACAGACAACGCATCAACTATTCAGGTGAATTTATGCCAGTTAGGATGTAGCAGTCCAAAAGATGCAGTTCACTGTGTAAATTACCAGCACTCACTGCTGTTGTAAGACACGCAGTCCTAGATAGCTCAAGGCAGACTTAAATGAGAATTAATGAAAGGAACAGTGGAAAAAAAAAAAAAGTGGACTAGAAAGAGACAGTTGGGGACAACAGAAGATTAATAGGGAAGTTAATCCCACATTCCCATGAGGGTGCAGTGCCCTGTCACAACTGGAAGGGCGGGGCAAGGTCAACCACCTGCACTCCTGACGTCGGCGTGCCTTCCCTTCCCCGCTTCCCTGTCTGAGAGCACCAATGCAACCGCCCATTTTCGGTATCAACTGGCTCGCTGAAAATTACTTGCCAGTCTTAACATCTGCGTTTGCCAAATCATCGTACGCAGGATGTCACTGCAGTCCTTCAGTGGTATTGCCAAGACAGCTGTGTTTTGGTTGGTTCCTTAGATTTTAAGTTCAGCTGATTTTTACAAATAGCTTATATATGAAGAAGTAAGTGGGCCTTTCTTTACCTGGAACAACTGAATTTAGCTGGCTCAAAGCTAACGTGCAACTTTGCACTACCAGGTCAAGCTTTTAACTTCCAACTGACCACAGATTTGACCAACAAACTGTTGACATACATCTCACTGAACACGAAGTCGAGACACAGCTCTGGAAGAATCATGGCCAGCTTCCTAACTGGAAGTGAATAAAACCAGTTTTTATTGAAATTTTAATGAAGAAATTTATGAGTTTCCTGGCTTTAAAAAGCTATGACTTGCCTGTAACTCCCTGCTCACTTACAATACACACTTTGGCATGCAAAGAGTAGCAATCCCTGACTTTGTCAGGATTTTTGGGGCGCTTTTTGTTGTTTTAGAGGATTACTGTAGGGTATAAACATTATTCTGACTCGTGATGTTTGGAGGCAATTCCGTCTCCGCCTTCGAGGGACAAACTGAGCTAACTAGAAAAGCATGTTTCAGAGAGGAATTAAATGCTCTTTCTTCAGCAAGCACAGACATCTGCACACTGCTCTGCTTCTCAGAAGGCCAGGAGTCATAAGCAAAGCTGTCCACACTACACACAGTCATCTCCTGCACCCTCCTAAACCACCAACCACTGCTAGTACTTAGTTTTAGATTAAGGACTCACCTGAAAGCATCCAGACCCTTGAACAGAAAATATTAAGTAAACCAGGCTGCTCTCCCAAAAGGCTCCATTCAGTTTCCCTTCATTGCTTGGCGTAGTGGACCATATTCCCTTCTGTTGAGAAATATCAATGTTCTGCAAGTTGCTACTTTTCATTATAAAGTACCGAACGGGCACATTTTGTCTTGGTGAAGGAGATCTGCAGCCCTGGAAAAAATGAATTAAATGAATAAATACAACAAAATAAACCAGGCTTTATTTCTGAAGCTTTACACACACGAACATAGAAATCCTTGACTGTGCTCCTCCCTTCCTCCTCCAGCTTCTAGAAGAAACGTAAAATCAGCTGCTCCTGTCTGAAATGGCTTTAAAATGTATCCGACGTCTGTTTTACACTTTGAAAGCACTTCTCGACAATTCCTCCGTGAGGGGCCGAAATCAAGTAGAGCAGAATAGGAGTAAAAAGTTTAGTGATTAATTACAATTTGTTTAAGTCTGCCACGCCTTGAGATGGCACCAAAATTAATCATCCTAGACTGCAGCCTACAGCACACCACTCCCATTTCTACCTTCAGGAAACATGTCTTCTTCCTTTTACACTGGCTCAACCTAAAAGCTGAAAAACTCAAGAGGAATTACTAAATCCTCCAGTGAGTCCATGAGGTTTCCTTTCAGCAATCTGTTTAGTATCACTGCAGTTTACCATTCAAGTATATGGGGACAATTATGACAACAAGCTCGTTCAATGTGTGCTTTGTTAAAATAACCATCACAAAAAACCCCAAGCAGTCATAATAAGGCAGGTAACACAGATAACACAGTATTTAAAGAGAATCTGTATCAATGGATGCTGTTACAGAAACAGAGGAAGGCAGAATCCAAAAACTTCAGAAGTGTGTGTACAATGTACTAATTTAGTTGAAAAAAATTAATACACCTTCACCATTTATTAGAAGAAAAAAAAAATCTCATTTTTTTACTTTGGATAGCTTTACCTCAGCAGTCCACAAATATTATCTTTGCTGTATTAAACTAGTGTAACAAGGATACTTAGTCTAGATTTTAAGTTCCAGAAGGAAGTATTATGCAGCCGTTATAAATGAAAAGTTAAGTCAGGTTCCTAATTTAGCAGTAAAATACCTAATTGTTGCAGAATGGTATCAGCAAGACATCCCTTTACTTTTCAAGAGCAGGGTGGTACGTTGGAGAACTCTACCTTTGCAGATACTGGAGAAGAAGGACTGGCACAGGGGCTGGGACAGCTACCGCTGTCTGCAGGCTTCACTGAGGACTGAGCTGATCCGTCATCTGAGGATCGTTTGGAGAGCAAAATGTCTTCTTCTTTGTACTTCTTTGGCTGGTGGAGTGCAGGAGATGTAGATTTCACTGAAACTCTAAAAAGGACATGCCTTGAGTTTCACGAGCACTCACTGAACAATTTACATACATACCTGTCAGCCTACTGCATGACCACATGTATTACAGCGACTACAACATACATTAAACACTAACTAAAAACCCATACCGGTCATGCATTGTTTTTTAATGCCATTGTTAAACCTCTCCTGCTACTTCTCAAAGATCACAATTCATGGACAATATTCCTGACTGCTCTCTCAAACAGCAGGCACGTGTATGAAATACTTCTCAGTGAGATTACAATGCAGCATAGGACAGTAACACACCTTTCAACTGTACTGCCACTATTTCCACCTCCTTATTACTAGCAGAAATTTAAGTGATGCTTGCATACATAAATTGCAACCTACAGTGTCTAGAAGACCTCAACATCTTACTTTTCAGCACTAGAGGAGTCAGAGAATTCAGTTTCTGTTGAGCTTTTTCTACTGTTGGTTGACTTCCATGTAGATGCCAAAGGAAGTTCTTCACAAGTCACAGGTCTCGGTCTCTGGCCGATTCCTGAAGGCTGCTGCAGACCTGCAGACCGTTCTTCAGCACTCAGAACAGCTGTAATTGCTCTTACAGTTGTTTCATCAACTTGAGACCACGGTTTAGAAGGAGCTCGCATACGACGCAGGAACAAACTGTGCCACTTCTGCCTGAGTTGCAACAGCATGCCAGCAGCCTGAAATGAATTCCAATTCTGTTACAGACTGATGAAGATTCCATCAGGCAGGTGAGAGTACCCTGCTCTTTCCTATCAGGCAGCACCTCGCCTTCCAGTGAGAACAAGGTCCAAACTGAAAGGCAAGACCAAGGTCTTGGGGAGGGGGAATAACTCTTACTTAAAGTAAGATGTTCATTTACTTTCTTTTCCTTGGGCGCAAGGTCATTTTTGGAGCATTTCCTTTAGCTCTGTACTGAACTTAACATTGTATTGTAAATCCTCAGATTTTTTTTTCCTTTTTATCTGTCTAGAAAACCCACTTTTTTCATGCTTTACGCCCTTCCTATCAAATCCATCTGTACTCATGCACTCTTCAGTCATACCTGAGGGAAAAGAGCTCTAAGTGACATTTTTCTTACACAGACTTCTGCTCAAATGCAATGACTAAATTCAGAAGACTAGAGTCTAATTCCCATGTTATCAGAAATGCTTCCATTGAAAAAAAATTTTTAAAAATCACTCTTCTGGACATGTCTAGGACAGAGAGCATTATTATTAGAGCTGGTAAGTTCCAGTGTTTCGTGATCCATAAACTACCTCCTACCACAGCCACAGCTCTTCAATGACCTAAAGCCTTCTGTTTCAAAGAGGTTTTTATTTCTCCTTCCAAAATCTGATAGCAACTTTCTTTAGCAATTCCAGCTTCAAGTGCTCCATTTTCGATCCGATTTTGGTTATGCTCTCAGAGAAAGAAAAACACAATATGCCAATGTGACTGTTCTCTCAGCTCCTGTTCAGATTTTGGCTATCCCAGCTCATGCTGTGGCCTGATGGAGCACCACACAGGCAGGACAGGAGGCCAGAAAGAGCAGAAGGGCCATTATGCAGCCACTGTCACCTGC